>NC_044055.1:10098991-10376491 GCF_902167405.1 Gadus morhua | reverse complement strand
TCCGTTCTGCAGGGATTAGGCTTTACACCCCATAAGGTTTTATATAAGCAGTGAGAGCCCCCAAAGCCATCTGGCCAGCTGGGGAATGGGGTGCTCCGGAGAAGGGAAGGAGTGTGTGGGACATGGGTGAATGGAGTCCAAACCGTAGTCGCGTGAAGATTAACGAGGATCCAGGTTTGCACGCAACGGGCAGCCTCGTCTTGAGTGACCTGCAGCCATTTTAAACACGTTCCATGCAAATGTGGGTACGGAACAGATAATAGAGGAGCTCTCTGTATCTATGGGAATGTCTCCGTTGCACCTAATTATGATATGATTTATACTTTTGAAAAGTTTAGTATAGCAGTCATGATTTATTTCCCCTTTTGATTTGTTTATAGTATTTTTGTATTATACGAAATTAAAAAATTATACCCCTCAAAGCCTTTCTTTTGACCTCTCTATCTGTTGTGAAACAAAACCTTCATCCAACACTGCAGGGGAGCTAGGTGATACAGAACAGAAAATAGAGTTAACTTTCATCCCAAACTGCAGCAATTACGCAAACAAAATTAATTAACAAGACCAAAGAAAGGTAATTTATACAACTTGAGTTCCTGCACTGCTCTATTAAGTTTCTTCAGACAACAATTAGCAATGGTTTACGATGTCCGTTATCGGTCTGTTGGACACAGCTCTGTTTCCCCTTACCTTCCTTTTGTTCTAAAGAAGTATCGTTTTGGTTGATTATTTTCTATGCTAAAAGAGGAACAAGATGTAAAACTGGGCACACTAAATAAGCAGCATGAAATATCGTACAAGGCGTTTTTTTAATGGTGTAAGATGGGTATTCGCCGTCACAGAGCGTACAGCACACACTGTTCCATTCCGCCTGGGGGTCCCGTGACGCAGAGATGTCCTGTGTTGTTTCCCGGCCGTGTTCACTGCCATGTTCCATCAGTAGGGCCGGTTGCGGCCGTGCTGTTGGGAACACAAGCAACGAGAAGGGTCCTTTGGTGAGCGAAATGCGTAGCGCTCATGATTGTTGGGCTGTCTAAGTGGAAAACATAAAAAAAAATGAGCCCATCATTTGGTGCTATTTTTCCCTTTGAAATCCACTGACTACAGCGAACTGCAGGGATGTTTCCAGAAGCGGGCCCCTACTGATGTTCTCTCAGCCGAACTTTAAGTAACAGCTAATGTGTGCTAATGTATCTGTGGTCATCCCCACAGCTCTGTTAATGTAGAACCAATGGGTTTGTTTGCTTTCTATTTTGTATTATAATTTTTTTTGCTTTGTTCCAGTTATCACTTTTTGTACGAATTTTCCACAAATTATCCTCGCTGTGCGTTTGTTGTCTGAGTGTATACGAGTGCTGGGTCTGTGCATGCATTTATCTAATTATGCTAATAACGATAATGCGTACTGTATGTTATTCTCTTTTAACATTGCCAAGAAAAGAGTGGGAAAATCCCTCTGACAGCACTTCTGAAGCTTCTCCAAAATGCAGCGGATGACTTGACGTGCCGCCAGGCACAGAGACTGGCGAGTCACAGCGAGAAACGCAATAAAGCTGCCAGGAAAGGGAGCCATAAGTTTGGGCCCTGTCTGTGATTCATCGGACCGCTGACCTTCCTCTAGAGGAAATGATGAACGCCCCCCCCCCCCCCCCCAATCCCAACCACCCCACGCAACCGTCCCCATGCCAGACTCGGCACGGGGTCCAGAGCCCAGAGCTCTGTCTCTCTCTCTCTCTCTCTCTCTCTCTCTCTCTCTCTCTCTCTCTCTCTCAGTCTCACCTTCAGATCTCATTCGATCACCGTGGCAGCCGTCGGTAGATGAATGCCCACCATATGGGCCCCTTCTTCCCCTCTGGCACCGCGTGGCAGAAACAAAACGAGCAGGAGTCACCCGGGGCCGCGGCGGGGGCAGCCCTCCTCCGCCCCCCCCCACGCCCGCCGCGCGGAGAGCAGGCAGACGGACAAGGCGCTTGACACTCGTACAGGCACACACCGGACAGAAACACACACACACACACGCAAACAGCCACGCATAAAAAATACACAGAAACACACACGCATTTGTGTGTGTGTATACCTCACCTGCATACACGCACCCAGATTCAAATGAACACGTACATGCAAACACGCACACAAACACACACAAACACACACACAAGCAAACAAGCATGTGTGCGTGTATACACGCCCCTGCATACACGCACACAGATAGAAATGAACACACGCATGCAAACACACACAAACACACACACACACAAACACATATGCATGTGAAAACGTACATACATACGCAAGTCCACACACACACAAAGGCACTACTACAAACATTACATGCATAAAGTCACACCACAAACATAAGCACACCAACTTCCATCACGGACAGTTCCAAGTCACACACATAAACCTAGCCTTCCACACATAAACACACACTACACAAACAGAAAAACACATATATTACCCCCCCTACACACACACACACACACACACACACACACACACACACACACACACACACACACACACAAACACACAAACAAAGAGACACGCGTACACACACACACACACACACACACACACACACTCCCTTAATAGCATTCAAACACAGATACACACAAACCCATATCCACACCCAATCACCCGTGCACATCTACACACACAACAACACACACACACACACACACACACACACACACACACACACACACACACACACACTCACACACACACACAGCCACACAATTTGCCCCCTGGCCCATAATGGCCTGCATTACTTCAGCTAATGGAGGAGATGAGGGACAAATTGGTGCTCTGTTGCCCTGCCTAAACTACATCAGTTGGAAAAGCGTTTTGTTCATGGTGCCGTTCTTTTGCCTGTGTGTGGGTGGGGGCTTGTGTGTGTACATATGTGGGTGTGGTTTGAAAATAAACTTTAGCAAGTTTTCATGGATCGTTTTTTGGGGGTTTCAACCTGCCCCCGTACTTTGTGTTTTTATTACATCAGCTCGCCTGTAAGAAAACAAGAACAATCAGGTTTCGCTTGACCTAAAAAGACTCTCGGACCGATTGCCTGGAGCGGAGCCTGGACGCTTCGTCTTTGACTCCTTCTCCATCTTCTTCTTCTTCTACTCCTTCTTCTTCATCCTCTTCTTCTACTTCTTATCGCCAAGTGCACATAAAGGGCCCTGAGGGCCAAGCGGACGGATGGCTATGCATTTCTTATGTAAGCACTCTTGTTTCGTCTGAAAAGTATCTCACCAAACACTTTGGAAAGCGTGTTGTTGCGGACTCTACGACTAGCACAACCCGGGGAAAACATTTCATGAAAAATACACAAAAAACAAATTCCCAAAAGTATACATATCATAGCTGAGGATGAATTTGGGGGACCTAAGCTTCGGGGATGTAGCCTCGGCCAGGGAAGGTGACTTTTTTTTACGCCCCCTTATCAATATTTCATCATCGATCAATATCAAACCGCATGTTTAAACCTTACATTTGCAGAATCGGACTCCAAATGACCCTGGAATCCGGCCGTGTGGTGGTTTAGCGTGGTGGCAGGGCACGCAGAGAGCAGTTTAATAGGTATAGGCTGGAGACGACTGACATGTTTGAAATGTGGTTCTTTAAGGGTGAAAATGGCTTTGGCTTTTGACAGAATCATCAGAATGTCATCTTTAAGGAAATTACTTTTCGCCGAGACACCTTTACCACTCTTCCCGGGTGACTTCTGTCGACGGTTTGAGGGGTAGAAAATAGTAAAAGATATAAAAAAATAAAAAAAAGGGTTTCGCATAACAGGACCACCTTGTGAGCAATTAAGCCCTGAGTTTTGTTTAGAAACACCCATTAATTATAGCGGCCTAGTGTGAATGAACCCACTATTAGCCCTTGTGCCATGTCACATTTTAATGTCGCTATTTAAATGCAAATTCTGCCTTAATGACCCCAATTGAATCACAATGGATAGTTTCATTTTCAATTTCTCGTGCCTTTGATGTGCCTTCCAGGACCTGCTCGTTCGGGGGGGGGGGGGGGGGGGGGGGGGGCACACCGCTGGAATGGCCGTGGTCTGGCTGTGCCTCGACGTGGAGTAACAGACAGCGCTGATGGACTGATTCATGAGAAATCACTCTACACCTAAAACCCTGAAACAACCATGTTTCCAATCTGTCAAGACCAGACATGCACGTGCACATGTCGTGCTCTGCAGCCACGCCACCCAAAGCAAAAACCAAAGGCAGTGTTGATAATGATATGTGTCGAGGCCCCCCCCCTCTCCACCCCCAGCCCCAGCCCCCCTCTTCCGACCACCAATGTCACCACGACCTGCATATAGATATAGACCAAGTAATACGAACACGACGGCGAAAAGGTGACTCCTAAATATTGCAGAGTAGATTAGGCACCAAAGCGCGGGTTTGGGGTGGGGGGGGGGGGGGGGGGGGGGGGGCAAAGCGAGCGTGTCCCCTCTGTCTCACCGAGGGTGGGGCGCTGCGTGTCTGCCGGTTAACCTTGGGCCCCGGCACTGGGCTTGCGACGGTCAGAGGGGGTTGTAATACGACTAATCAGCCGCCTTAACTTTTATGTAAATTGGCCCAGAGCTTATGAATCTTTAAAGAGGTGATGTCAAAGACAAAAAGAGAGAGAGACAGCGAGGAGGGAGGTGTGTGTGTGTCAGGATTCTCGCATGGACTGTTGTTTTTGTCTCCCCCTACCTGTTGGAGTGTGATAATTCTGGACTTTGTTTATGTTTGGAGCCATGTGTTGGTCATGTGTCCGGGGTGACACCCGTGTCCTTATTTGGGCGACTTCCTGCCTTTTGTTTGTGCCCTCCATTTTCTCTGTCCACCTGTCCCTCATTTTGCATTGATTGGTGGAGTATTTAAACGCTGCCCTTTCTGCTCACTTTGTCAGATCGTCACGTTAGGTACTGTTTGCTACCCGACTGCCACGTGGGTGCGACTAGCGTGAAGCTCTTTAAAGAGAGACTATAGTTTCTGTTCTTCCCGGTTTTGAACCCTGCCTGTTTGGATTAAGTCTTCTGCCTATCAGTTTTTGGATCTCTTGCCTGTAGCTGTCCGTCAGTATCTGTCTGCCTGCCTGCCCGTTTACGAACCCTGCCTGTACCTGGAATCTGATTTGCCCGCTGGACTGTATGGAAATAAACCCTTTTTGATCTGCTATTGATTCCCGTTCCGTGTCGTGACAGTACGATCCTGCTTCAGCTGGTCGTTCTCATCCTCAATCTCGTCCAGGTCTCTGTTCAACAGGTCAATCTCCTCCTTCAGTTTGCCGATGAGGTCTTGGTTCTCCTCGTTGTCTTTCAGCAGCCTGTTGTTCTCCTGGCGCTCCCGGAGAAGCTCCTTCTCCAGCTCCTCCAACCTCCTCTCAAGGCTCCCTGAGGTGTGGGGTTCTCTGGGCTGGCGAGGCGCTGGTTGTCTGGGGCTTCCTCCCATGTCCTCCTCCGCCGAACCACCAGCAGACAGGCTTTTGTGGCGAACGCCCCCCGACCGCGGAGTCTCCTGAAGCAGGTGACCAGGGGGGCCAGGGGACTCTGGGGATCCCGGGCTGGGGGTCATGGCCTCGTTCTGCACCGTGTTGGCCTGGACCAGCTGCTGCTCCATCTTTCTCTCCCGGTCACCCCCGTCGTCATCCTCCAGCTCATCCAGACTCTCGTTGGACGGTATACTGAAAACACCTGTTGATCGCCGCTTCTCCCGCAACTTCCTCTTCTCTATCTCTTCCTCGCCTGCTGGTGCCGGGTTTTTCTTCGTAGGGAAGAAGGACGGCACCCTGCGTCCTTGTATAGACTATAGGGGCCTAAACAACATCACTGTGAAGAACCGCTACCCTCTGCCTTTGATGTCCTCAGCTTTTGAGTTGTTGCAGGGGGCCAAGATTTTCAGCAAGTTGGATCTCCGCAGTGCTTACCATCTGGTCCGAGTAAGGGAGGGGGATGAATGGAAGACTGCATTTAATACTCCTTCAGGTCACTATGAGTATTTAGTCATGCCTTTTGGTCTCACCAACTGCCCAGCTGTGTTCCAGGGTATGATTAATGATGTCCTGAGGGATATGCTTAACAAGTTTGTTTTTGTTTACCTAGATGACATTTTAATTTTTTCTCCGTCGGTTTCCCAGCACTCCCAACATGTCCGTAGTGTCCTGCAGCGCCTTTTAGAGAACCAACTGTTCGTTAAAGCGGAGAAATGTGAATTTCACAAAGAGACTGTTTCCTTCCTGGGGTATGTCATCACAGCTGGAGGGGTCCAGATGGATGGTCCGAAGGTAAAAGCAGTCACCGACTGGGAGCGTCCAACATCTAGGCGGGAACTAAAAAGATTCCTGGGATTTGCTAACTTCTACCGGCGGTTCATCCGCAACTACGGTTCTCTGGCTGCTCCCCTACCGCTCTAACCTCCTCCAGGGTGAAGTTCACTTGGTCACCAGCTGCCGAAGCAGCGTTCAACGACCTGAAGAGTCGTTTCACATCGGCCCCGATCTTGAGCCAACCCGACCCTGACCGTCAGTTTATCGTTGAGGTGGATGCCTCAGATGTTGGGGTGGGGGCTATTCTTTCTCAGAAGTCTGGGGCAGATCAGAAGATCCACCCCTGTGCATTCTACTCCCACAAACTCACTCCCACTGAGCGCAATTATGACATTGGCGACAGAGAGCTATTGGCAGTAAAATTGGCCCTAGAGGAGTGGCGTCATTGGCTGGAGGGAGCTAAGGAGCCATTTTTAGTTTGGACGGATCATAAGAATCTGGAGTATCTACGTTCGGCTAAACGCTTAAATCCCAGGCAATCTCGTTGGTCTCTGTTTTTCACCCGTTTTGACTTTTGTCTGTCCTTCCGACCAGGATCCAAGAATGGTAAACCGGATGCCCTGTCTCGTCAGTTCCCAGATTCGGATCCTGCTCCTGCACCTCGCACCGTCCTGTCCCCACAGTGCCTCATAGGAGCTGCTAGATGGGATATTGAGACCATTGTCCGCACAGCCCTGTCTGGTGAGTCCGGCCCCAGCGCTTGCCCTCCTAACTGTCTTTTTGTACCACAATCCGTCCGCTCCCAGGTCCTGCAATGGGGTCACTCATCCAAACTGGCCTGTCACCCGGGTGTCAGACGTACCACTGCGTTAGTCAAGCAACGCTTCTGGTGGCCTGCTATGGGGCGGAGTGTGCGTGAGTTTGTGGAAGCCTGTTCTGTATGTGCCCAGAATAAGCCATCAAACCAACCACCTGCTGGCTTTCTGCAACCCCTACCAGTACCCAGGAGACCCTGGTCCCACATTGCCCTGGACTTTGTCACTGGTTTGCCACCTTCTCACGGTAACACTACAATCCTCACTATCGTTGATCGCTTTTCCAAATCTGTGCACTTGGTCCCCTTACCCAAGTTACCCTCTGCCAAGGAGACAGCGGACTTACTCGTGCAGCATGTCTTCAGGCTACACGGGCTCCCAGTGGATGTGGTCTCAGACAGAGGTCCCCAGTTCACCTCTAATTTTTGGCGTGCTTTTTGCAACCTTCTCGGTGCTAAGGTCAGTCTGTCCTCAGGCTTTCATCCCCAGTCAAATGGCCAGTCGGAGCGAGCCAACCAGCAGATGGAGACAGCGTTGCGGTGCCTGACGTCACAGGACCCTACAGCCTGGAGCCTTCAGCTGCCATGGGTGGAGTACTCCATGAACTCCTTGCCATCTGCGTCAACTGGTCTGTCGCCGTTCCAGTGCTGCCTCGGCTACCAGCCTCCATTGTTCCCGACCCAGGAGGAGGAGGTTGGGGTTCCCTCAGCACAGACATTCATCCGACGCTGTCGCAGAACGTGGAGGCGGACCCGGGCCGCCATTCTTCGCTCACAGACCAGAATGAAGAGTCAGGCAGACCGTCGCCGCATCAAGGCTCCCCATTACACCCAGGGGCAGCGGGTGTGGCTATCCACGCGTGACCTTCCTCTGAAGGTGACTTCCCCAAAATTGAATCCACGCTTCATCGGCCCCTACACCATCTCCCAGGTGGTCAATCCCTCTGCGGTTCGCTTGAACCTCCCTCCTGCCCTCCGCCGCATCCACCCCACCTTCCATGTGTCCCGTGTCAAGCCCTTCCGGTGTTGCCGTCCGGGTTCCAACTCCGGCCCCAAACCTTCCTGCACCTAGCACCGTCCTGTCCCCACAGTGCCTCATAGGAGCTGCTAGATGGGATATTGAGACCATTGTCCGCACAGCCCTGTCTGGTGAGTCCGGCCCCAGCGCTTGCCCTCCTAACTGTCTTTTTGTACCACAATCCGTCCGCTCCCAGGTCCTGCAATGGGGTCACTCATCCAAACTGGCCTGTCACCCGGGTGTCAGACGTACCACTGCGTTAGTCAAGCAACGCTTCTGGTGGCCTGCTATGGAGCGGAGTGTGCGTGAGTTTGTGGAAGCCTGTTCTGTATGTGCCCAGAATAAGCCATCAAACCAACCACCTGCTGGCTTTCTGCAACCCCTACCAGTACCCAGGAGACCCTGGTCCCACATTGCCCTGGACTTTGTCACTGGTTTGCCACCTTCTCACGGTAACACTACAATCCTCACTATCGTTGATCGCTTTTCCAAATCTGTGCACTTGGTCCCCTTACCCAAGTTACCCTCTGCCAAGGAGACAGCGGACTTACTCGTGCAGCATGTCTTCAGGCTACACGGGCTCCCAGTGGATGTGGTCTCAGACAGAGGTCCCCAGTTCACCTCTAATTTTTGGCGTGCTTTTTGCAACCTTCTCGGTGCTAAGGTCAGTCTGTCCTCAGGCTTTCATCCCCAGTCAAATGGCCAGTCGGAGCGAGCCAACCAGCAGATGGAGACAGCGTTGCGGTGCCTGACGTCACAGGACCCTACAGCCTGGAGCCTTCAGCTGCCATGGGTGGAGTACTCCATGAACTCCTTGCCATCTGCGTCAACTGGTCTGTCGCCGTTCCAGTGCTGCCTCGGCTACCAGCCTCCATTGTTCCCGACCCAGGAGGAGGAGGTTGGGGTTCCCTCAGCACAGACATTCATCCGACGCTGTCGCAGAACGTGGAGGCGGACCCGGGCCGCCATTCTTCGCTCACAGACCAGAATGAAGAGTCAGGCAGACCGTCGCCGCATCAAGGCTCCCCATTACACCCAGGGGCAGCGGGTGTGGCTATCCACGCGTGACCTTCCTCTGAAGGTGACTTCCCCAAAATTGAATCCACGCTTCATCGGCCCCTACACCATCTCCCAGGTGGTCAATCCCTCTGCGGTTCGCTTGAACCTCCCTCCTGCCCTCCGCCGCATCCACCCCACCTTCCATGTGTCCCGTGTCAAGCCCTTCCGGTGTTGCCGTCCGGGTTCCAACTCCGGCCCCAAACCCTCCTGCACCTAGCACCGTCCTGTCCCCACAGTGCCTCATAGGAGCTGCTAGATGGGATATTGAGACCATTGTCCGCACAGCCCTGTCTGGTGAGTCCGGCCCCAGCGCTTGCCCTCCTAACTGTCTTTTTGTACCACAATCCGTCCGCTCCCAGGTCCTGCAATGGGGTCACTCATCCAAACTGGCCTGTCACCCGGGTGTCAGACGTACCACTGCGTTAGTCAAGCAACGCTTCTGGTGGCCTGCTATGGAGCGGAGTGTGCCTGAGTTTGTGGAAGCCTGTTCTGTATGTGCCCAGAATAAGCCATCAAACCAACCACCTGCTGGCTTTCTGCAACCCCTACCAGTACCCAGGAGACCCTGGTCCCACATTGCCCTGGACTTTGTCACTGGTTTGCCACCTTCTCACGGTAACACTACAATCCTCACTATCGTTGATCGCTTTTCCAAATCTGTGCACTTGGTCCCCTTACCCAAGTTACCCTCTGCCAAGGAGACAGCGGACTTACTCGTGCAGCATGTCTTCAGGCTACACGGGCTCCCAGTGGATGTGGTCTCAGACAGAGGTCCCCAGTTCACCTCTAATTTTTGGCGTGCTTTTTGCAACCTTCTCGGTGCTAAGGTCAGTCTGTCCTCAGGCTTTCATCCCCAGTCAAATGGCCAGTCGGAGCGAGCCAACCAGTAGATGGAGACAGCGTTGCGGTGCCTGACGTCACAGGACCCTACAGCCTGGAGCCTTCAGCTGCCATGGGTGGAGTACTCCATGAACTCCTTGCTATCTGCGTCAACTGGTCTGTCGCCGTTCCAGTGCTGCCTCGGCTACCAGCCTCCATTGTTCCCGACCCAGGAGGAGGAGGAGGTTGGGGTTCCCTCAGCACAGACATTCATCCGACGCTGTCGCAGAACGTGGAGGCGGACCCGGGCCGCCATTCTTCGCTCACAGACCAGAATGAAGAGTCAGGCAGACCGTCGCCGCATCAAGGCTCCCCATTACACCCAGGGGCAGCGGGTGTGGCTATCCACGCGTGACCTTCCTCTGAAGGTGACTTCCCCAAAATTGAATCCACGCTTCATCGGCCCCTACACCATCTCCCAGGTGGTCAATCCCTCTGCGGTTCGCTTGAACCTCCCCCCTGCCCTCCGCCGCATCCACCCCACCTTCCATGTGTCCCGTGTCAAGCCCTTCCGGTGTTGCCGTCCGGGTTCCAACTCCGGCCCCAAACCCCCACCAGCCCCCAGACTCGTTGATGGGTCTGAGGTTTACACAGTTCGCCGCCTGCTCGACGTCCGCCGTCGGGGTCGGGGCCACCAGTACCTGGTGGACTGGGAGGGCTACGGCCCCGAGGAGAGGAGCTGGGTCCCTGCCCGGAACATTGTTGACCCCTCGCTCATCAAAGACTTTCACCGTCAGCATCCTGCTCCTACCTCGGTCAACGCCAGGAGGCGTTGGTAGAGGAGGGGGTACTGTCAGGATTCTCGCATGGACTGTTGTTTTTGTCTCCCCCTACCTGTTGGAGTGTGATAATTCTGGACTTTGTTTATGTTTGGAGCCATGTGTTGGTCATGTGTCCGGGGTGACACCCATGTCCTTATTTGGGCGACTTCCTGCCTTTTGTTTGTGCCCTCCATTTTCTCTGTCCACCTGTCCCTCATTTTGCATTGATTGGTGGAGTATTTAAACGCTGCCCTTTCTGCTCACTTTGTCAGATCGTCTCGTTAGGTACTGTTTGCTACCCGACTGCCACGTGAGGGCGACTAGCGTGAAGCTCTTTAAAGAGAGACTATAGTTTCTGTTCTTCCCGGTTTTGAACCCTGCCTGTTTGGATTAAGTCTTCTGCCTATCAGTTTTTGGATCTCTTGCCTGTAGCTGTCCGTCAGTATCTGTCTGCCTGCCTGCCCGTTTACGACCCCTGCCTGTACCTGGAATCTGATTTGCCCGCTGGACTGTATGGAAATAAACCCTTTTTGATCTGCTATTGATTCCCGTTCCGTGTCGTTGTCGTGACAGTGTGTGTGTGTGTGTTTGGGGGGGGGGGGGGGGCTGTTGCCGAACTGACAGAGAGAGATGAGGTCTATATTTGATTATCCGCCGCTGCCGCGCAGACATACGGCCCCTCAGACCCACAAACAAGCCCGGTTATTAGTTATCGTAATTAGCCAATTAGCGGTCGTCCGAAGCCGCCTGTAGATATCATGTTTTGAGAGCTTCTGTGGGCCCTATCACAGCAATGCCCTCAGCTCCAGATAAGTGGGAGCTATGTCTCCGCCACTTGGTGTGTTGGTGGCCCTGTTCCTGCGTCGTTTAACACGTGTTGTGATGCGTGTCGTGGTTGTGATTGTTGTTGTCGTTGCTGACCTGGTACCCAAGTCGAAGTAAAGGAAGGATTGATTGAAGTGCCTTCATGGCAGGACGGAAGAGGAGGGAAACAACAGCCAAATAAAGACAGCTGAGCTGTTGACGCAAGGCTGCCTTCTAAGCAACACGTGCACATGAGCAAACGCACACACACACACACACACACACACACACAGAAACAGACACACACAGACACACACACTCACACACGCTTATAGAACGTACACATAAACATGCAGTAGAGATTTCACAATTCAGGTCAACGGGATGCCGCGGGCACACGAAGCACACTCTTTCTGTCTGTCACGGCTTGGTTTGTTTCGCGGAATAATGCATCAGCTATCGCCACGAGACCGCCGCGCTTTACATGGCTTGGCTAGCCCGTTAGCCAGAAGACAAGGAATCACATAACAGACTATATAGTCTCCCGTCGAGGCGTACTCCATTCCTACAGCTTTCAGGGAACATTGAGATGATTCCTACAGCTTTCAGGGAACATTGAGATGATTCCTACAGCGTTCAGGGAACATTGAGATGATTCCTACATTTTGTAGGAATGGCGTAAAGTGTTATCAAGGTGGGAATACAAATATTTATAATTATAAATATTAATGATATAATACGTTTTCATAGCATCACAAACAGTTAGAGAAAAACGTTATATTTTAGAACGGTGGGAACCGGGTGTGACAGATAAAAAACAGATATGTAAAAGTGTGAGCCTGTGGGGTGTGGGCACGATGTTGTGGTAGGTTACACACGTTGGCAGGATATGTGGAACCGTTGCAACATCTCAAATGTGTTGCAGTCAGATACTGCAACACAGCGTATAACTGCTGAACTTTTAATAAGTCGTTTAACAAAGTATAGTATTGTGTTCAAGTTACTAATATTAGGAAATTCCCCGGCGAAAATACAATACGAGCAGTTAAATAAAACTTGAAATGCATTTATAGTGGATTACTGTCAATCAAAAATGTATATAAAATGTGTAGAGCACATGGGATGCATTGAAATTCTGGGCTTGTACCACACTAACAAATTTACTCAATTGAGAGGACTAAATCTAAGATGACATCTTAAAAGGAATGCCAAGATTGTCGTTGCAGTACTTGTGAGTGCCACACAGTAAGCCATTTTCTTGTTTGGATAACATGGACGATTAGGCCCAACATTACAATAAAAATAACCCTCTGCTCAAGATGTTTCCCTGTAGAGTTTGTCCAACATCAATTAAATGGCAGATTAGGTGTGTGATAAAGCGATGCACATTTCGATTTTTGCCTATATTATATGGGAGTTTCAAATTGGAAAGGCTTTTGCATGGATCACAAATAGCAACGAGAAACTGATACTAAAATGCCCTTGATGCTGTATAAAACAGCCCCCTCCCCACAAACAAACCCACTACATGCGCACACACATGTTTATCCATATTAATATTTGTATCAAAATTAAAAAAATAACTATAGAATGGATGATTGCATACATATATATACACACATATTTTATACAGCATCATATACTTTTTGAATTGATATTCCTTGAGGACCCCCTGCACCCCCTTTTGGTCATAGCTGCCACTACAAGGGCAGGGCTAGGCCCCAAGTATCCTAATGACCTAATTGACCACACCTGAGTACTGAGGGTGGGGTTATATAAGCAGGTTTTCTCTCGTATTCAGGTGGGCACCCTTTTGGTTGAAGGAGTTACTCTATTGCTGTCCTCTTTCACATTTTGTGTTATTTGCTCTTTCACTCTTTATAGTCTCACATCTGACATACAGACACATACACCGCATACACTCACACACAAACCATATTCTTGCATTTAAACATTATTATCCCTAGACATTTTTTGTACCACCTTGTTTTGTACCATTTAAAATGAATTACCTTTTGGATTTTAAATGTAATTCTGTTTGACTCCCTTTATTATGTGATGGTGTACGGGTCCATCGTTAAAATATGTGTGGTAACCATTTATTTATTGTATATATAGTGATAAGCGGTCAAGTACAAGTATTTTAAGTTGATCTTTTTAAATACAAAAATATGAAAGTCTAACACTGCACTAATGAGGCTGTCCTGAACTGCTTTGGGTCTCTTTTTCAAACGCTATAATGGATTGAAATCAAGCAAAACATTGTTGTTCCCCATCAGGGCTGCTCATAGCTTTTTTTAATCATTGCATGCGATATTTGTTTTGGAGCTACGGGACAAAATAAAGCACTAGCTTCATACCTCCCCCCCCCCGCCCCCCCCCGCCATGTCACATGTTCCTGTTGTTCTCACTGTGTTTTGTCTGCTCTGGCTTCAAGTTGACAATGCTAGTCATTCTTCTTCTTCTTCTTCTTCTTAGTAGAAATAATGTAAACACCAACACTGCATTAAAACCCCCATCGCACCGCACAAACCCTGTTACAGCCTGAGTGTTTATCCCAGCGTCTCGGGCTCCCACCAGGACCCGCGCTTAAAGGCCAAACGTAGACGAAACTCTTCTCCACGAGGGCCGGGGAGAGTGCGGTCCACATTTAGAGGCCATTCTCCAACCGCCGTCCCCTCGCCACCCCCATCTCCCCCTCACCCCCTCAACCCCCGCAACCTCTCTTGTGTGTCTCACTGTCTTATTCTGGGTTTTGTAATTGGGGCATGATTGGATTAGAAGAGGAAATGATTGGGGGGCTGGGAGGGGTGAGTGCCTGTTGTGCTAGCGAGCTATAATCCACTATTAGACCCATTGTCTCCCATTGCTGCCATGGCTGCACAACACTCTTTGCTCTTTTTATTCACAGCACTGCCGTGTCCGCTAGTTACCCTCGGAAAGCCCTGAAAAGGCCGGCCGTCCATACCGTCGACATCCTTCCGTCCGTCATACGCCAGTCTGTCCGTTCGTCCATCTGTCCGTCTGTCCAGCCAATCCGTTCGGAGATCAGTCCTGCTCGGATGGTTTTGGTCATGTTTTGATTGTGTTTGAGTTTATTTTATTTATGAGTGATTTTTTGTCTGTATGGCGGCGTGTGTGTGTCTGTGTGTGTGTGCTTGTATAATTGTGTGTGAGTGTGTTTTCATATTTTAATAATTTTCTGTCTTTCAATTTCTTTCGTCTTGCCTCCACTTAAATGTGTAATCTAATTAGTTGAGTGAATTAACGATGTATTCAAGATTGAAGGAGGATTAGAGCAGTATTTACTATGAGCCAGCGTTTCACTGTGGATTTACTTTGTCTCAGAAGCTTTCCCATACAAGTTATTAATTCATGTTATGCTTGATTAGTCTTTATTTCTGTCTTTCATAATTGATCAACCTTTCGATAGATGGCATTGCACGCTTTGATAATATTTTTTAATACAGTGCAATCTGACTTGAATTCAGCGTTACCTTTGAGATCAACAACACTTGCACGGAGGAGACTATCTTATTATGGTACAACATGAGCTACTTTGAATTATTTTTCCCAGAATGCACCCCTGGGGGCAGGTAAGATGAATGTACCTTGTTAATATGCAGATAGAAAAATGAAAACTTGGGCCTAAATGGTGAATGAAAAACGAAAAGAAAATACTGTTTATGGCTTCACAATAACGTTAATCATTGAGGCGGAGTAGCCCTCTAAGGGGAAAAATGTAGGTACATTTCCTTCGCATTAATATTGAATAATACATATGTAATCTGTGTTGCAAAATGACGATTTCGGTATATCCTATATATATTTATAATAAATCAAATCCCTTATTATTTTAACAAGCCTCTCCAAGTAACCTTAACGATCACTTTCTAGTGGCAAATTGAGGTGGAAATCCAGTGGACATTGGCTGGAAGTTCACCTCTGTTCTCCTCAAGTCAACCCTTTACAGCCCAGCGCACTGCCAATATCATTAAAGTCAATGAGATGGACTAAGAGTCCAACACCATTTGGATCCCCTGACATGATGAAGACAAGATGAAGACAAAAAGGAGACTGGCTAACACCACTACGAGGAAGAAGCACATTATAGGGGGGCCGGGGCAGACTGATAACCCCACATATCTATTTGCCCCTCTGCTGTGGAGACTCCTAGGATAAAGATAATTAGGTCACTGAGGATGAAGAGAGATTATTCCTCTGGGGAAGAAAATTGATGGGTAATGATGGTGATGATGAGGATGAGGATGAGGATGATGAAGACAAGTGTGAGGAGGATTGCATTAAGCAGTCTCTCCTTCCTCTTCTTCTTCTTCGTCCTTCTTCTTCTCCTCTCTGGAAAGCTCTCCGAGAACAAATGGTGGGCTCGCAAGATGCTCCACAATCAGAGTAGGTCTCCGTGATTACTCAAGACTGTCCTTGCTGAAGAACCCTTGTTGGCCAGGGATGAGGAACCTGTTCAGGGCTCTCAGGGTGGAGGGGGATTCTGGTGAAGGAGAGCCCCTGAAGAGGCACCGTCTGGCTGCACAGCTAGTATGATCTCCTTCAGGGAGAAGAGCCTTGCTGTAGGCAGCAACCAGGGACAAAGGTGAAAGCAACTTGGTTACACCCCACCTTTACATACACTGATGCTATTGTTTGGGATTCTTAATCAGGATTACAGTAATATACAGATTATTAAATTACTGTATGGAATCATGTGTATAAATCGTAACACATAAAAGTGTCTCTCTCCAGCTCATACCAACTTGAAAGGCTGAATGTTTTTCACTCTTATTATTGATTCAAACAATTAAGAACATGTTGTGTAAATACAATACGGAGGGGCTTCTAAAAACGAATTAAAATACGCTTTAGTACAAAGCCATAATATAATACAATTTAGCGGTTGAGGGCGGTTCAAGGTGCAGACTGATCCAATGTGTAATTGAGTGAATGTTTTGCACTTTTGCTAGTGATACAAACTGCAAAGAACATATAGTGTAAATACAATACGGAAGGGGCGCTTTAGTACAAAACCATAATACAATAAAATGGTTGAGCGGTTCAAGGTAGGTACAGACAGATCCAATGTTTAATTGAGACACCAAAAACTTTTTTTGTCACTTACTTTCGGTTGCTTCTGTGATGTGAAGTGATGAGATATCAGCATACGGCTAGAGTCTAGCATGGCTGACCTGACTGCTGCTCGAGAATAACAATCAAACTTCAAACCCTGCCCTGCCGAATCAAAAGGAAACACTCTTTCTATCACAGACGTAAAAAAACGTCTAGGCAAAAGCATGACACAAAGAAGAAGAGCAGACGGGAAACGAGAAACAATCTGAAGACGAAAACACATCCATCTGTTATGACAAAAGACTGACTCCCTGCGTTAGCGAGACGGGAGGCTGATTGATCTTACAGAAGAAAGGATGTAAGAAAAAATAATGACTCCTGGGATTGTGATGGAAACGAACTGATTTTAAGGAGATCATCAGAAGAAGAAGAATAAGAAGAAGCAGAAGGACAGTAGCTGGCACCGGGGTCTTCATTAAACACAATTATAATCTCAGACCTTCGAACAGAATCGTAGGTCGGAATCGTCTTCGAGGGGAACCATTTGATACTATAGAATGTCAATGTTGACACTCTTGACTGGTGAACTACCCCACTCTGTCGTACCCTATTGACTCCGAATGAGTGAGTCTCCCTCCAGCTTTTGGCCCGCCTGTTGAGTTGAAATGGAGTTCGAACACAATATGAGGCGTGTGGCAATTTGGACGCCGCGCACTTTCAGGAAGAGGGAAGCTAATTTGCACGAAAATGAATCACCGTGGAGATTGTTTGGTCTTAACACACTCCTCTGGGAATGGATATAACCAGAACAAATGCAGTCATGCAAGAGCTAACTCAATCAGAAGTGGGCCTAATGAAGAAATTCCTAATTCCTAATTCCTGTGCGTATTCTTGGGGGGATAAATTGGATTTCTAGAATCAAGTAAACCAAATAAAACATACATTGACATAGGATCAAATTCCGAGGTAAAGACGGAACATTATACATTTTGCCCCCTCCTTCTACACAGGCTGTAAAGTTAAACATTGCGGTGTCTTCATGTGGTTAACGTGTCGTTTTCCATCTCCCAGGGCCCCTTCTCAAAGAACTAACACTGCATCCCAAATTTATTTGGTGGGACCAAAATATTGCGTTGATCGGATCTGCACGTCTGTTCAGCATAAAACCTGCCATACACCATCCTTCCTGTGTATTCTCGCTTTTTATTAGGATTCTATTTCGGGAAGCCGCAGGGCATGACTGTTAAATTGCACCCTCGCCTCATGAAGAACAGGGAGCCATGAGGTAGTTGATAGTAGCAAATGGGGGAAATTAGGGTTGAACGATCCATTTATTGAGACTGTTTTTACTCCACAACAGTTAAGATAAAACTAATGAATCCTAATGCAGTCTGGAGTGACTCCTCAGTGGTTTGATGTAGCAGCACGTCGCTTGCGGGGATTTTTCAATTTAGTTCCACGTCCGTCACTGTTTTTTAGTCCCAGTGCCGTCATGACGTGGGCTACTTTTTCTTTTCTATATACTCTTTTTAAAATCTTTAGAACGCTTCCCGACATGAATTCAATCAAAACCCTGTCAAAACTATTTGTTTTGTTTTATCAAAGGACATCAGGGAAATTGCTATTTTTTTTATTTGAAATGGTGTTGATGATGAACGGCATCGGATAACTCCTGCTGGGTTTGTGCTAAAGTAGCAGGCTAATGATGCTTTGTCAAGCTGTCCCCCGGGTTTAAAATGTGCAACCATTCCTGAGATGAATCGCTAACAACGTGGCAATGTCAAACTCCTCTCTAAAAGTCCTCCTGATGTCCTGAAGGGATCAGATAAATACACATGCTTTCCCTGATTGTACACTAACAGCAGATTCCCCTTCTGAGGCAAGTTTAGTGTAAATTATTCATATATTAATCCTGTATTAGCTGCTTGAGGTCCTCTGCCTACGAATGTCTGAGTTATTGTTGGAGATGAAAACTCGCACGAGAAGTTGTTACAGCACAAGCCTGCTCAAGGATATTACAGTCCAATCAGGTGATAGGGGCACTGCTTTGTTTTTCGACCCTCCATACACCTCCATACACTTGCACACAAGTACACACACACACACACACACACACACACACACACACACACACACACACACACACACACACACACACAGCTATTAATTAACACACACACACACACACACACACACACACACACACACACACACACACACACACACACACACACACACACACACACACACACACACACACAGACACCTTTCGGATTTGATTGAATTGAACAAGACTTCCTTGCTTGCCTCTTGTGAGTGGCAGGGCAGGACATAAAGCTGGCGGGGAGGACGAGCTAATGTCATCACATAAACAAGGCAGAATGTTTTAGCTGAATTGGTTTGTCTAAGCCTGTTTGATATTGACAAATTGATTGAAACAGATGACGACATGCTTTACTTTGTTGAACAGGCGAAGAACTGTGGAAATTAGCTAACAGGAGGCTAAATAGGAGCTACCAAGAATAGAGGTATCACTCCTTGTAGCAATTGTGTGCCGCGTTCTGTAATTGCTCGCAAGTGGGCTCAGATAGATAAGGGCGATAACCGAGGACCCCTATCTTGTGCCCTTAGGGTTATAGTATATATAGTGTTGGTTATATGGTTCTATTTCTTCTTTGTTATTATTCTCCTGGCAAAAACAGTTCAGCTAGAGAGAACAGGAGGGAACTTTTGTCAAACAACAATAAAACTGTTGCTTGTTTAAAATCACAATATAGGCCTATATATGAATATATTTTTAACATCTATAGTGCATTGGAAATCGCTTGTGTACCGTAGAAACATCTGCTGGCTTCCATTAGGAGGTCTGTTTGAAGTCACATAAAAGGATCTGTTGAACAACGTCACCTTAGATATCACAAGTCATCTTTACGCAACATACCTGGCATGTGTCGCACATCAAGCCCTGGTGACAAGAAGTTGGGCACTAGGACCTGGCGGGCATACCAGAAGGTATCAATAGGGGTGGTGTAATCAGAAATGGAAGGCCTTTGATCGATTTCCTCCTAGTGCAGGAAGTGTTGACTGAGGCGGCTGGCAAACAAATGTTAGGAAAAATAACTGAAATGTTTTCCGAGGTTACGGTCTGTCCAACCATACAATCCTTATAATAGTGTAAATCTTTTCTTGTTAATCCATTGTGAAATAACCTGGCAGCAGCACAAAGGCAACAGGGACACATTCAAAGATATACAAGTAAGCAATGTTTTTTTTATTTATTTTCATTTCATGAGTTGTTTTTTTAGTAAACCACTGGCTCTTCGCCATTTTAATATAGCTGTTTGTTTCCCCATCTCAACTATTGTAAAGGGGTTGTGTGTTGTTCTTGGCTATGGGCCTAGTATTCCTGATACTACCCCACGTGTTCCCTTGAGATGATTCGTTATTTCAACAGTTTCATAACACTATCAACATTACTTTTTATCTTTGGTGTTCTGCATCTCTCTAGGACGGTGAACAGACTTAATGGATGCTGTGGTTGTATTGGTGCATGAGCTTTTTCCTCTGACCCGCGTGTAAAACTAAAGGGCTAATGGATTTGATTTTGGTACACCAGTTCTCTTCCTTCAGTTGATGCTCTGTGGGTTTGGTTTAGTCGTGAATCTTTCTAATAGTTACCGTGTGTGTGTGTGTGTCTGTGCGTATCTCTTTCTGTGTCTGTGTGTGTGTGTGTGTGTGTGTGTGTGTGTGTGTGTGTGTGTGTGTGTGTGTGTGTGTGTGTTAGTGTGTACACACTAACGTTGTAATGTGTACATGACCATAGGCTGGTTTGTGGAGACAGCAGCAAATTTATTTTAGCACTTAGTTCTTTGTAATGCTACAGCAGGGTGCCAGTATTGCTAGCTAATTAAGTCAAGCCTATATCGCTAACCGCTCTTTAATGAGACTCTATGTAGCGGTGAGGTCTTAGCTCGCTTCACCACGGCCAAGCCCCCTGTTCTAACACCTCCGTTTCTCATTAGGTATGGACAGGCTACGTCTGCAGAATGAGGAGGGATATAATGTTTATCCTGTATAAACTGAAAATCTAAATGTGTCAATACAGACACTCATTGCGCTATATTTAATGTTTTCCCAAAGGGCATATTTTATATTCATGTTTGCCGTGTGTACACAAACGTGCGAGCCTCATGCGGCAGCTCGTGGTGTGGCGGTGTGGCTGGTTGACTGACAGTGTTGCCGTGGCCCTCTGGGAAATGTAGGCCTCACACATTTGTGTGTACGAGAGGGGGTTACACTGGCGCTGAACACTGATTAGATGGGCTCCAGGCTCAAATGAATAATGCTCTTTGTGTCAGTTTGGCTTCCCGCAACACATCAGCGTTGTTGACAAGGGTTGCGCCGAGGCTAAAGTTCAAAGGGTCAAGAGGTAACCCGAGGGTTGTTTACATGGGAGTCGATGTGGCGTTGATGACGTCGGCTGATAGCCATCTCACACCTGATCCGTCCTAGAATACCACATTATCGAATTCACCCCCCTAACGCATTGATTACAAATAGATTCACATGGATACAATCCCTGATATATTTTATATTTATATCATTCATTTTTCATCTACTATGTGCATGAACAGGCCATTACAACAAAACCAATCAAGTAACCTATGGCAGAGAAAGCGGCAAGCTGTCAGTGTGAATCATTGTGTGAGTCCCCCCCCCATCCCACCCCCACATGAATTCCGTCAAGCGATTGTGATGGAAGGCTGAAAGTCGTGATGTTTTTTTTTTCCCCATCTCCTTGTCGCTCTTGGGAGCAGTTGTGTACATGCAGTGGGTGATGTACTCAGGATTACCAATATCTCCACTGAATCAGATGAGCTGGGACCCTACAGGAGGCTCCTGGGAAGAGCGATAAATTGGCAGCTTCCATCCACTTTTGTGGACACCAGTTCTCTGTCCACTGTTGTGGGATTTTTTTTTTTCTACGGTCACACTCGTTTCCATTTTTGTTATTATGTTCTCTACTGGAACAGCGACTGGAAAAAATTTGGAGGTTTGAGGAAGCGGTTGAGGATAGTTAAAAATAAGTGGTATTAAACCAGATGTGGCAGTGCCGGGCACACAGTTTGAAGGGTCCTCCACCACATGCATATTTTATACTTGTGAATATTCCGCAAAGTTTCTCATCTTTAATCACTCAGCTTTTCTTTATTCATGGGACAACCGAGTATCGTTTTTCATTAGGCCTCAATGTTTGTGTCACTTATCTTTTCTCAAGACATCATTGAAACAGATGGCACACCTTAAATTTTTTTTTTTTTTTAAATCCCTTTTTAAACTCTTCATCTGCTTTTGGCCATGGAGAGGACAGAGGAGCGAGCCCAGTGTTGCCGTTCTATGTTCATTTTGAAAAGTGTGGATATCTCAGGGTTGCAATTACGGCCAGGTACACCACGAAATCTGTGTGCTTTCCATGGAGAAATGCAGATATACGAACCGACCAACACATGCATATGTATTTGTAGAAACTGATGAATTTTCCATATTCTGATCTGTCAATGCACGCTGAGCGTATCTTGATCATTGGGTAGGGTTAAGGACGCCACAGAGGGAGGAATCCTATCAAGAGATATAGGGTGAGAAATCCAATAGACGGGAAAACTGCGTCTTGTTGTCAGGAAAAACCCATCATTCCAATTGCGCTCATATAGGAGCACAGCCTCACACACACTGACACACGCATACAGTAACATAAGAAATCCACTTAACATGGAAATTGCATTTTCATCACCAAACCCATTCAAGGGAATGCTATGCAAGTAATAAAGGTTCAGAAGTTAAAGAAATCAATTATGTTGCAACACAAATGGTATAAAACGAAGCCATAGAATGAACCGCAATATTGAAAAATAATTTAAAAAGCCATTGATTGACTCGGTAATGAGCCAGTCATAGTTCTTCTTAATTCATAAATATTTTGTCATGTTCATTATTATCCCTCATTTCTTTCCCGATTAACATGAGTCTTAAATTTGTATTTCTGAACGCCTCGCTGCCCCTTAACGCGTCCCTGCTGCAGACCCCACTGAGAAAGATGTCACTCCGGCTTGACGGCTACAATGTGTTATTCCCTGGAAAGCCACTTCTGAGGGTTTACCGAGAGTGTTACGCGATAACTCACGCGTTCTCCCCTGTGGAATGGCGTGTAAAATATGGACACTGGCCATGCTGGCGTTTCGACTGAGCAGCCAGTCAATTGACCTCTATAGCCACTTAAGATCCAAGCGTGTAATATTTCAACGGATCGAATTTGCATTAAAAGTCCCACTTTGCAGCCCGCCTCTTCATTTATTTGAATCTAACTGCTGGAACGGGTTCCTGACATTGTCTCCTTGTCTTGTGCCCTAGACTTCACTGCCTCTAAGAGTAATCGTTTTTATGGGCTGCCTTGACCTTAAACTGGGAGTCCACTCACATACGTCTATACATATCGCTATTAAATAAGGACACAAATGATCTATGACTGATGCACGGTGTAAGTGTGCATCCTTGACTACGGTGTGACTTTTTTACACTAAAGTTGCCAACGGCATTTGGAACAGCTCTAGCTCGCTCTTTAACAGAAGCAGTTGAAAGACAGAGGAGAGATGGGCAACCTCATAGTGACTATTGTTTATGCAAACACTCAGAAGAGCTTATAAAAGATACAAATAATTCTGCACTCCATTAATCAATTCAGAATAAGGACGTGGGGACCTCCGCTATATTGCGTTTCTGCTTCCGTCGCCAACATCTGGAAAATAAAAGAAGGGAGATGCAAGCATGTAATGGGATATTATAGAAAGGCCGCAGAAGAGGCTTTATGTGCATTTATAGTCAATGGAAGGAGATGAGAGACTTGAAAGGCAAGATAAAATGTATCTTGGACAGCGCCTCTCTGGTAAGATCCCCACTCAGTCCGTGTGTAGGAGAAAGGACTCAAGCCGTAAATAATATGCAGAGTTTAGCCTCGCATATGGGGCATCTAAGAGCCCATTGGCTGAAGGAAATCCAATTAGGTTTTGGAGCAAACTGCATTATTGTATCATTACCATTAATTGACCTCTTGCAGACCTGTTACTGGAACACTGTGGAGAATGCCTGTGAATCCAGACACAGAAACATTAAGAGATGATGTAACACCAGCAAGAGCAATGGTGGAGGAGAGAGAAAAAAAAACGAAAGAAAGGCAATTTAGCGCTTGAAGCAAAAACACCAACCTCCCCTTAGAAGGATGTTTGTTTTCTACATTTCCAAAATGAGACATTCACAAATCAGATGAAGCAACTAATAAATGCGATTTGATGTCAAAACTTCCAGTGTGTTGTTGATGCATAGAGAAGTTAACATTTGTGCGACTTCACAGTGAAAAGGCCTGCTTTAGGCATGCCTTTAACTCCTGCCTGCTTTAATCATAATGATGCACCTGGGGATTTAACCAAAATGTCACCGTGACATACATCATATGTTAGTATGCTGTTGTTGTGAAGATTTTGTTATTGTTTTATCTGTATTAAACTTGTAACATGTTCTTAACAGGGTTGGTATAAAAAAAAGTGACAGTTGCAGTTAAGGCTACTAGCTTTGGTAGTTTTGGGCAACTAAACGTGCACCTCTTTGAAACCCTAAAATTATGTTTTTATCAAACATAAATACAAAAATAATCAAAGCATGTGCTGGGACGTCATCGTGTGTGTGTGTGTGTGTGTGTGTGTGTGTGTGTGTGTGTGTGTGTGTGTGTGTGTGTGTGTGTGTGTGTGTGTGTGTGTGTGTGTGTGTGTGTGTGTGTGTGTGTGTGCGTGCGCGAAGGCAAAGACGGAATCTGCTCAAAGCATTACACATCAATAAGGCTCCATAGCTGGAGGCAGGCTCCCATCTTGGCTCATTAAATTCTCACACAGCCCTCATCAGAACACATCTCTCACCCCGACATGATGCAGGCTGCTATAGAGACCAGGCCTGGAAGATCTGTGGTGTGCATGTGCTCTCTGGTATGGATACTATAGTGTAGTGCTGGATTTAAGATATAGAAGATGTATGGTAGTCTAGTTCACAGAAACTAGTATTGAATCCCAGCAGATAATTGAGGCACTCGGTTAATGAAGGAGGAAGTGGGTTGTGTGGACTTGTTGCTGCCGCTCTTTGATTTGTGTTTCAACAGCTTAAGGTTGAATTCCCATAATTTTTTCAATTTGCTTAATAAAAATATGCCAAGTTTTCTTTCAAATTCATTTCTAATTCAGCGCGGTTCCGATTTCTTCCGTCGATGAGCTTCATCTGAAAGGAGCGAGAGGAGGGGAGGGGGGGAGGGGGGGGGGGGGGGGGAGAAAGCAAGTGTTTACGATGCCTCGATAAATTCCCAGGGTTGGCTGTCAAATATTATCCTTGTTTGCGTTCAACAATAAGACTTAATTTCACACCAAGCTGGCTTTTGACAAAGACTCATCTGCCATCCGTTTACCCCTTTTAATAAAAATATCTAATCATTTGCGTTGGGATCCAAAGTCTGGTTTTAAGTCCAGAGAGTGATTCAGGCCTGCCGGTGATCCCACTCATCCTACACTAGGCCTTTATGAGGTTCAATATGATTATTTTTCATCATTGTGTTCACCCCGAACAGCTCCTAATTGAACTCCCGGGTTGTGTCCCCATAAAAGCTTCTTCCAAATAAAAGGAAAACAGACCTTTTCATCTCAACACCGCAAATACATAGAAACTAGTAAATAACGAAGAGCAAATGCACTTCCACCACTCCTCATTACGATAGTATCCAGCTGTAATAATGCTTTTAAAACACAATGTTCTGAACGACAGGGTGTAGAGCATTTACCTGAGTTCAAGGGTACACCGGATTCTCCAGGGGTTTGGCCGGCACATAACTCCAGTGGCTTCCCCATTCGGGTATACATAGTTGGCTTTCTGGGTCCGAATAGACCATTACGGCGTTCTCTTTTTCGACGTAAAAGAGCACTAAGTGAAGAGAAAATCTCATGGCAATTTGAGCAATTACCCCTTTAATGTTCAGCAAGCTGAGCTAAGTAACTCTTATTCACATGATGTAACACAATTCTCCTAAATCGTCGTTGATGTCTAAACGACTACCATTTTAGATAAATATACACGACAAAACACTGAGTTGAATCTTAATTGTACGAATATCGACTCTAAGATAGATTCAGTGAGTAACATTATCATTGCTGTCCGTAGTTGCAGGTTGTCCGGAGTTGCTCAATAGTAACGGGGATAGAAGGACTACCCAGTGGTAATTCCGGAATGTTGATTTCTCCATTGTGTTGCAGTATCATATAAAAGACAATTATCTTCCATACACTAATACTGTTCTCTCCATACATCACACGCGCATTGGAGCAACCCTCCACATCATTCAATCGCTGTGCATCTGAGATAATGGCATTTTGCTAAAATAAAGATGAGATTTGGCGCCAAGACGGCTTTGGGGGGCAGGGGGGGGGGGGGGGGCAGGGCAGGTGGGGGGAGGGAGGAACGTCGATAACCTTTATTTCTCCAAAACCATTACGCTTTTGTTCCCCCTGTCAGTTGGCAGTCCTGTGGTTTGAGAAAATAGAAGACGTGGCATCACGGTATCGGGTGATACGATCAATTCTGAAGCAGAACCAGACGGTGGAGAATGATTTCTCTCTCTCTCGTTTCCTTTTTCCCCCCCCCGACCATGTGCGAGGCATTAGTTGTACAATTTCCGAGGGTAATCCTGAGCATAGTGTTTTCCAGAATAATTCGATCTGTGTGTCTATTCCGGGCTGAGCAATGACTTCCAAGAGGAGGGCATACCGGCCGTTTGAGCGGCGCGAGCTACTTGACACTTGACTTGGTATGCAAGTAATCATGGTCTGCTTTATCTTCTGGATCCTCATTACTGTGTGTGTGTGTGTGTGTGTGTGTGTGTGTGTGTGTGTGTGTGTGTGTGTGTGTGTGTGTGTGTGTGTGTGTGTGTGTGTGTGTGTGTGTGTGTGTGTGTTTTAAGGCCCTTGCTGCTGTAAAACGTAGACCCTGACCAATATGTTTAAAACACACGAGTGGCTGGACTGTGGCTCGCATGTGAACATGGTGTGTTGCTCCTCTTGTGCTGAGGAGAAGGATAGCACCAGCAATGTCACGGGTAGACTTGGTCATCCCGTGTTTGGAGTCTGATTAGTTTCAGGACAATTGGTCCTGGGAGGGATTGTCCCGAGGCTTTGGAAAAATACATTCCACTTCCCCATTAGGAGACGGCAGTTGAGGCCGAATGGGGTCTTTTGAGGTCCATGGATTGAGTAAAGCTTCATCATCGATACAGGGGAGGTATTTCAGCACATCCTGGGATGTTATTCCACAGTTTCTTCTGAAACCTCACACAGACACACACAGACACAGACACACACAGGCACACACACACACACACACACACACACACACACACTGTGGCAACCCCGGTCGTCGGCGGCTGGGATCCTCGAATGAAACGCTCAAGCAGGGTTGCGGTGCAACGGTTTTATTATGTGCAGCTCACTTAAAAGGGGATATTATAAAGTAACTTAGATTCTTCCACCATGAGGTACAAAAGGGGGAGGCGTCTCCGGCTCCGGTCCGTCAGTGAGGTCGGCGTGGCTATCGCTCCCGGCTTCTCCCGCTCAGTCCTTTGGGGGGGAAGTGTTCAGGCGTTAGTGCGGTATGGTGCGTTCGTCCCTTACCGCGACTGTCTCCAACTCAGCTTTTCCCGGAACGTGCCACATGGCTGAGAGAGCCCAGAATGAGTGGAGAAGCAGGCTATTGAAGCCCATGCTTCTCCACCTGTATCTCCTCAATTGCGACAGGCCGGGTTGCCACAACACACTGTCCCTGTTCCAGTGCATAATAAAGATAAACGTATCCTACAAATAACATCCCTACGCTGGGCCTGTAAATGTACCTTCAAGGACATTGAGCATTGTGTAAGGTGGGGAGATTTATACGTACACATGCAGAGGACAAAAGGCAGGAATGGCTTTCGCATGCAGGTCGCACGTCAGGATTAATGTGCCTTAACTAATGTATGTATGTGAGGCAGCGAACAGCTCTCCTGCTCTTGGATGGACATGCTATTCCAAGCGCTGCAACGCTGCCTGTTGCGGAGATTCCAACCCAAAGATAGGGAATACTGTGAAACATGTTCCCCATCCTCCTCTTCCTACTTCCTACCCTATTCTCTCCATCATCACAGGTGAAGGTGAAATTGTAGGAATACTCTGACAGGATTTTTGAAGGGGACTTCCTGGGAAAGTAGATGTGAGGAGGGGGTGAAGGGGAGATGAAATACGGGAGAAAGATAAAGAGACAGATACAGTGCAGAGAGTCAGAGATGAAGACTGAATCCCAGAGGTGTGTGTGTGTGTGTGTGTGTGTGTGTGTGTCTGTGTGCATTTTCGCGTGTGTGTGCATGTGCGTGTTTGTGAATCATTGTGTATGCTAGGGACCGACGTTGGAGGGAAATAAGACATTCTCAATCCTTCCAAGCAAAACATATTCTTTAATCCTAACCACCTTAAAACTGATAAAATGTCTGCCTTGCCTTGCATCTAATGGCATCTGAAATGAGGGACTTGCTAATTGAAAAGGCTGTGCGAGAAAGAAAGTAAGAAAGCAATCTGAACAATGGCAAATCGGAGGGGGATTAATTAGTGACCTTGGAGCACCTCTGAAATGTGCCCGGGTATCAAAATAATATGCTAATATGGATTACTTCCCTCCTGGCTGAAACCAGCCAATTAAATAAAGAATTAGCGTTTCTGTCGCGTCCCCGCGGCTGATTGTTAGCGGGATGCGCCGTCTTCTGATTGGTCCGGACAACAATCCGATAGCGACAATTAAAGAGTATCTTCGGGTTTCGCTGGCAAATAATGACGGATTATCCAGCGAGGCTGCGTTAATTAAGGGCCCCGTGATAACCGGATCATCACCATAAAGTGGGAGGGGCCTTGTCTCCTGTAATGACCAATGACAATCAGCATATCAGAACAGCAAAGGACACTCGTTATAAAGGACGCTGAGAAGCCGCTGCGTTCGTACTGGGTGGGTGTTCATTTCCCCCTGATTCGTGTGCCGTCTCTCGCCACATAAATCCATACTGTACCGATCTCATGTGATGGGCGCTAAAGGGCCCATTAATGCTCATGAATATCTGTTCAGTTCTCCAGTGCACCATGGGCCAGTGCTGCCAATTTGTATTGGGAGGCTGACATGACCGCCTTAAAGGCCTCCCTAACCTTCATCCCTGTTTAGCGGTCGTATTTCCACATGCATATTCTCCCTGCGTGCAGCGACTCCATTCTCCCTGATGCGTTTTAAAGGCTGCTTTTTTCCAACATAACTCCCTTTTGAACAAGGCTGCCGCCACCCGCTGCGTTTCCACCACGGTGTCACCGGAGGACCTCTCTCTCTGTGTTTTGTTAGAGCCCATCAAAACCGAGGGGGCAAAAAGCTTTCCTCCTATTTCAGCCGCAATTCCGACAGAAAGCTTTTGTCTTGTCACTTTCCCGGAGAGGGAGAGAGAGTGCGAAAAAGGATGAATAATTGATGGCTCAAGATGGATGGATTCACCTCAGTGGCAGGCCGGTCCAATTGTGTGTTGTCTGTGGAGTCCTCTGTGCGTTATCAGCAGGTCCAACTTCTGCGGCTTTCCCAAGCTTCACTGCAGCGACTCAAAGTACTACTACGCGTTTCCTTCCTTTTACTTTCAAATTCATGTCCTGGTGATCCTTGCCCGTGCCACTGCTATTTTAGAGAGATTAATAATTAGATTGCTGAATTCAGGGCAGCGTGATTGTTGGTGGCCTGTCGTTTATTTTGTACTGTTTGCACTACCATCAAGAATGTGATGTGTTTTACATTAGCAGATTCGGGGAATGACTCATGTCTCAATCTATTTGCCTACCAAGTAGAGATCACACTAGGAACCATATAACATTTATATATTGAAACCATGCATGGATCCAGTATAAACCATGCATATGTATTCCAGTATCAAAGTGTTTTACTTCAGGCAAGTCGCCAATAAACATGAAGAAAAAGCAAGAAAAAAACTAAATCGAGTCAACTAAATGTTACGATGTGGATATGCTGCATTTTCCAAAAGGAATGGCGGAAGTGGAAAAGACAAAATGTATCAACCGCCAACTTCATATAGCCTAGTGATGACGGGCTTATGCTCCAGCCTTTAATCAAAATAACCTATGTATTTAGAGGATTCAATTATAATAGGGTTTTACTTTTTAATCCAAGGGTAAAATAGTGGAACGAATGGCAGTACGCGGATGAGGGGGATTATGATAAGTGTGTGGGTCTCGTGTGAATTTGGAGAGTTCTTTTACAACATGTTTTGGAGATGTTCGTTTTTTGAGGTGTTCAATAGCTGAAATTCAATCTTTTGGAAAAAGTTGGTATCCAAAAATAAAACTTTTGCGATTCAACGGTTCAGAGTTATGGTATCAAAAGCAATCTATATTCACGTCCTGCAGATCAAGTAAACATTTGCTTTTAGCGTTGACTGCTATCGAGATGAATGATCAATATAGGACGATAATAGCGATACTTGGGTGATAGGTCTATAGTTTACCACTATGCATTCAATGCGAGGGCTATGTTGAGAAATGTATATGGTCATTAAATAGCCCTTCTATTTCCACTATTCTCTACACAACATGAACAGTGACTACGACGGAGAAACCTGATTGCGATTGGTTAAACTGATTTATTCGCAAGCAAGAAAAATTATATTTCGTCGTATGTGTGCAATCACATTCAGCTCCATGATTTGTTGACGTGTGAAAAAATCGCATAGATCAATCACGTTGTTTATCACATGCTTCGTTACGACTCATTGTAAAGTTAGAAAATATACCCCTAGGAAAGTCAAGAGCATCTAAACGCTGTGGGCATCAACACCGGCCTTGTGAGACCATATTGATCTTGTGAGTTCATATTCTGTTATACTCTCTGCAGATCAGTCTGGCCTCTTCCAGAAATGACAAAATAATCTGTCCAATCAGTGCCCAGGGGAGGGAGTTTCAGTTCCTTCGTTCCTTCGAACAGGGAATGACGCAGTCTGCCGAATAAAAAAAAACAGGTGGCCCAAGGAATTTTTAGCGATCAAAACAATTCCTTCCAAAATAGACTGTATAACGATGTTAAGAGATGTAAAGATCTCTGCACCGAAAGCTATTCTGAAAGGAGCATCTTTTGCTTTACTTCCAGCTGGATTCGGTAAGCGAAGAGAAAGATAAGAAAAGCATCACTTAGTTATTTCATCGTAATTGCTGGAGATTGTTTAAGGCCACACCCATATCCTGACATTGACTGCTGCGGGGCCAAGGCCAGACTGATATTCATTGCGAAACGCAAACTTAAACTGCCGATGGTCTCACAGGGTTACATCAAAACCTACCCAATAATATAAATACTTTTCAGAGGCTGGGAATGCATGTGGCATAGCCTTATCCATGCTGTTGCATTGTCCTCAGAAGTCGATGTGTGCAGTTCGGAGAGTATTTTGGGTCACGAAGAGCCCACGATGACGGCTTAAATTGGCGTCACACAACGTAAATTCAAGATCCCAAAAGGAAATGACGTAAATTCAAGATCCCAAAAGGAAATGACTCACCATAAATCCCTGCTTTTGCCGCAAACCCCCCCCTGCCCGGTTGAGTCTCTTGACCGTCGTTACAATGTGCCAACCCCTTCGCTCGGCCAGGACACTGAGAGAGCATGTCAATGCTCTAAAAGGACCTCAGACACCCCCGGTGCGATCCCACAGACAAAACATTTGGCACCTCTCGAGGAGCGTGTGACCACAGTAAAATATAAGTTTACCGCCGTCAGAGACGAGGGGGGTGTGTGTGTGTGTGTGTGTGTGTGTGTGTGTGTGTGTGTGTGTGTGTGTGTGTGTGTGTGTGTGTGTGTGTGTGTGTGTGTGTGTGTGTGTGTGTGTGTGTGTGTGTGTGTGTGTGTGTGTGTCACACACACACACAGCGGTGATAAGCCTTCGTTTTACACTTTTATAACTCTAGCTAAATAATGAATGAAGGGGCTAGATGGCAGGGGGGAAAAAGAGAAAGGCGAAGTGGTCAGATCCAGAACACATCTTCGTTCCCAGCTTGATATCCGGTGAGCTCTGTGATAAGAACGCTGGGTGCTTTTGGTTTTTTCTTTTGCCAGTGGGAGCGTGTTCTTCCGGGACTGTAGAAAAAAAAAAAAAAAAAAAAGAACAAGGAGAAAACTTTTGGTCAGGAAAACATCTCATACTCGTTCATTTGTCTTCCTGCTCATACATGTCTTTTGTATGGGACTGAATCCAGCTGCCATATTTGAGAAATTGAGAGAAAAATAGCACAACTGTGCGGGGAAGGAAACTAAACGCTTCGCTCTGTGCTTTTCCGAGGCGCCCAACTCTGAACTTAAAACACCCGGTGTGAAATTTAATCTTCCTCCAGCAAGATTAATTGACCGGTGAGGGAAAAAGAGAAGAGCCCTTTTTATGACTACGTTTTATCACCAGGGACTTGTTTTTTCACCTGCGGTACTTCCGTTGCGCTAAGACGAGACGGAGTTGGGTAAAGCGAGACTGTTGATCATGTTCCCCACCACTTATCCCGTCCCTGCCAAACCAAGGAGAGATCTGAGGAAGCCCCGGGAAACTGGAGATAGTTATCACTCATCACTGGCCAATAAGATATGAGTCAGTGAGCCGGGTGCCCGGCCTGGAAGCCGTGCGCTGCAGCAGTGGCTTACCAATCTTTTTGGGGCTCAGACTACACCCGATCCAAACCAGGAATTCAAGGCGACGCCGACTCGTGATGTTTTCCCTCTTTGTGTCTTCACAAGGTTGTGAAGCACTGTTACTTTTTTATAAGGTAACGCAATATTAACGGAACACCCTGTCATTCTTTTTTTTTTTTTTCAGATGTGTTTATTGGGTACACCCTGTCTTGCCTGAAGGCCTGGCTGGGAAGCACTGAGCTCACGTGACGTCAAAGGGGCAGGGTCTTGAAAGACCACGATGAGCCCAGCACAGAACAGGTGGCTGCTGACCTGCCAGCAGTCGTGCTGCCTGGTGGACCCCTTTCATGTGTGCTCCTCCTCCATGTGCCCGCTCCCCGGTAGGACTCTGAAATGTTTATTTTAACGATCAAAAGAGTAGAATACTTTTTTTGGTGGGGGGGGGGGGGGTGGGGGCGATTCTTTTTCTTTTAAGCTTCTTTAAAGCTAAGTTGTTTTTCAACCTTAACTGTGAAAAAATGTTCAAAGCGATGGTGAATAGCTGAAGCTCCCCCCCTTACATTTCCGTTTTCTCCGGTTTGTACTCGGTCTAGCGTGTGCTTTCAGTCATGTGATCCACTTAACCAAGGCCATTATGTGGAAGAAATCCAGTGGTACAGACCAGTTGGGGAAAGATAAATCCTAAACAAAGGGTAACCCAATGAGACGGCAGATATAATATCAACGAAACCCGAGAGGTTAATTGCGATGATACTAATGACAAACCTATGCGGCTAATTGCTCGATAATATTGTATTATGTGCTGCTATTACATCGATATTGATTATCATGCCCAAGAGGCCGTGCAACGGATTATAATACGTTCATACAATAGCCGTAAAAATAAAATGTGATGACTTGGCCCCGCAGCTGCAATGTATTCCATCCAAAGCGTCTTTGAAAAAGTTTAAAGTTTGAAACATTTCATTAATACCCAACTATTAACATATGGCCCGTGGCTTTAGAAAACCGAAGCCAAAACACAAATGGCAAAGTCATAATTCAATCTCACAATGGGACTTCCATCAGTAGGCATCAGTTAAGGTCAGGTGCTTCACAATCTCCATCCGCACCCCCCACTTATGATCTCTCAATTATATTACAACGTTCTAAAAACAAATTTGCCCAGGTCCTGAACATAATTGAGCGGAAGGGGTTCACCTTACAGTTTAATCCTTCATCTCGCATTGGGTGGATCATTCACACACAGACAGAGAACCCTGAGTCATTCTGTGGCCCCATCCTCAGCCCTGCGTCTAGCGGTGAAATGAATTAATCTTCTGGTATCTGATGGCTATACACCCACCTGGAAGGGAAGCTTTCCCTCTTTGTGGAGCTAGGAGGATGATTATTCCGTCAGTAGAACTGTGGCTTGAAAACGATGCGTTTGAATACATTGCTTTTGATCTTTTTTGAGTGGGGTAGAGGATTTTTGTTAGATGTTTGCGTTTGCTGGGAACAATAACTGAATATTTTGCAAAAAGCAAATGTTAAAAATGACAGTCATGGATCCACCTTACGAAGGAACAGCTATACTCAAGTGCTGGATCAAGTGCTAGCATTAGAGGGGATTTTCGCAGTGTTCATAATAGTGTAACTAAGGGTTGGTATTTTCAGTACTGATTCCATGGTTTATTTCAGGTAACATCTGTGTAAAGCTCTTAGATATGTGTCATAAATGAGCAGATGTCAGACATCCTTCTCTATGGATCCTTACCGGTAGACAGTGTGAACCCAGAACTTTTCTGATGGGGGTCAGCACACCCTAGCCACTACTATCCTCCTGACCCCACAGTTTATTATTAGTTTTACATAGTGTTTCCTCACATATTCCTGTGACTCCTAACCCTTTTTTATATTATTAACTTGCCTCAAATCTAGCTTTCAAATAGAAGTTTGAAGGCTTAAGTAGCCTGGGAACCCAGCGAATCTCGCTCATGTTTCCTTTGTTCTGCAGATTTGGGCCAGCTCCCCACCGATGCAAAAACATTTTGCCCGGTACGAGATAGTTAGACCAATAAAAACCGCTCATCTAATATGTTGCGGGATGAATCCGATGACGATGTACAACGATCTGTTGATTAAGCTTTCGTGACAGTAACTAACTGGATGGTATATTTTCACTGAAAAAATACCAAATGACTGCACTTAATTTATTTCACGTCCAGAGGCATTTTGGTCAGCTCTTGTCGGCGACGCCCTTCGGAAATTGAAAACGAGATTGAATCTAATTGTGGTTTGCAATTCGTCTGGTGATGCCAGGCAAACGCTTAATCAGGAAATCTTGAAATACTGTCATTATTAATGTTAAGTGCAATGGAGAAGGAAACACGGAGGGAAGGTAACATAGCTTATGTAAGTGTAGTTGTCTTACACTAAAGAAGAACCTCTTCTTTTTTTTTTTAAGAAAAAAAGACTTTGCACTTTGTATTTGTGTCTCTCCCCGCTGAGAATTCTCTCCAAAGCAGCCCGAGCATTGCTTAATGTATTCTAATTAAAAAACAAACATTAAGTAGAAGCTCAAGTTCAATCTTTGGTTATTCAGGCGCCTAATTATGAGTGTTTGTTTTATACGTGTTTAATTTATGAGGGGCCTCGGTAACACACGGATGACTCATTCCCCTGAACGTTATTCTGGGGGGAATGCGGGGGGTGGGCTGAGGGGGCGTATCGTACATCCTTCACGACAGTGGATTAACACGTTCGGTCGGAGCTCATCCAGGCACTGCAACAACATCGGCATCTGGCATTGACGCAACGTCAGTAGTGTGTTCACCAAATCCGTGTCTGCCGTCGTTACACGCCCTACACAGTTAAGCGGTGTAGCGTTTGTTCCCGCCCATTCAAGATTTTTTTTTGTTGTCAAACCGTAGTTTCAGTAGGCTGATGAATTACATTTCCCCCATACTGTTATCCACGCACGTGAAGGAAAACACTTAATGTTTTGACAACATGTTAATTTCAATTTCATTTTCCATTAATTTAATGCAGTGTTTTGTTTCCACCTATTAGTCATTGTGTAAACTATTCATAACAAAAATGTAAAATGCAGGTGGCTACAGAAAAAACAAAACAATAACCTCTGATGGTACGCAATTTACAGACAATTTAAATAGCCATCAATATCTTATATTCCTTTCTATTTTTCTTTTTTTTCTTGGAACGTTGAAGGAGGTGATGGTGCTCCATCAAGATAAATATTTACGCCAGGTCCACATGTTGACGGCTTTCCAACCTTACATTGGCACAGCTGTGTACACATTGTCTGATTGCAATTAATCTCCTGTAATGCAATGTGACATGTTTCTTATTGGCGACAATTAAAAATCGCGGAAGCGGCCTAATGAGCACCAATAAATCATTTACCAGCAGTAATAACCATGTGTGGCCATGTGTGTTCACCGTAGGACTGTACACACCAACAGAGTGCAACCATGTTCACACGGCCTTCTCCTGTCCCATTTAGCCCAAAGTTTCTCTTCCTCTCTCTGCACCGCTATGGTGTTGACCTGTCATACTGGGACATATAGATATAGATGGATGGATAGATAGATGGATTGAGAGATACCATATTCATACCGTAGATTGATATACCGTGGATGGATGGATAAATATATATATTTAGACATTCCAATCTATTCTGCTTTTAAATTCATTGCAGTCCTTAATTATTTAGAGTTGAAACGGACAGTACAGGACATTGGATTAGTGGAAAATCACAATATAAAGGATACTATATCATTTATGATTTATAATGACATTTTATTTCGATCCATTGTCATTTTGTCAGTAGTTAGGGAATCAACTAAATAATAAAATAAACCCCCTAAACCAGACACGGTTTTAAAGGTTGTGACCTTTGGGCTGTCAGGAGTTGTTCCTTAGACCAGAGCACTACATTGCTTCGTCTGACGTGTTCCGGCTGTTGTGAGTATCGCCATGGGAGCTTACTCCACCTTTTCAGGGAAGACTTATCAGGTCGCACGCACAGACATTCAGAGAAAATGACGGCGCAATCACCTTGACTCCATGAGATCCATGTCTTGTGAACGGTTGTCTGCAATGTCTCTTTCACAATCAGGTGCTTTCACTCTCTCTCTCTCCCTTTGTACTTTGGTCTCTGTCTCTTATTTCCCGTCTCTGTCTCCCTCCTTATGTACTATCCTCTATGTATCTTTCTCCACTATCTCTCTACTCTCGTTCTCTGCCTCTCCATATTTGTCTATTTCCCGATGTCTCTCTATCCCTTTCTCAGCCTCTCCATTTGTATTTCCTCCTCTATATCTCTATATTCAAAGTCTGTCTCCTTCTCTGCTGCTCTCTATTTGTCTTCCTCTCCATATTTTTTTTTCTTTCTGTCTGTTTATCTCCGGCTCTGCCTCACTCTATTTGCATCTCTCTCTCGCTCTCTTGCTCTCTCTCTCTCGCTCTCTCTCTCTCTCTGTGCCTCTATCTGTCTTTCTGTCCATCTGTCTACCTCCCCGCCTCTGCCGTTCTCTATTTGTCTTTCTCTCTCTGTGTCTCCATCTCTTTCCCTCTTTCTCTTTGCCGCCCGCTGAAATATTTATCAGTGCAACTTATCTCCTCTTGATCAATTATATCCCTGCCATTCGCACGGCATGAATTATTAACATGGCCCCTGATAAGCGCCTTAGCCATTGATTTTGTCACCACTCCGAGATGGATGCACTGAATGAGGGTTGCTCTTGGTCGACTTAGCGACAGCCGGCCCCCTTGCTCCGTGAGGGGCCACAAGCCAACTTGACAACGGAGACATGCACTCCATCACGCGGCATTACCCGACGTCGCCTGTAAGCCGTTGCCCAACAAGTTTCCTCCAGTTGGTACGAGGATGAACATGTTGTCCTATAACGGGAACGTCGCATCATTCCCGCTCTAATTAAAAGCGGCTTTTCCTCGCAGGGGGTTGAAGGGAATAATTGTTGTATTCTTTACAGCGGCAACCTGTTTCCTCCTGATAATCGTGTTTTGGCGGCGTTGGTTTTAGCCTCTGTTTGACCAACACTCGCTTCAGTGAGCAGCCTATTTCCCCTTCAGCCATACTCAAGCTACTACAAACACACTTCTGGCATCCCATTGAGGACCGGTCAGCCGAGCCCGAGGCAAAGACATAGGCGACAACTTTGGCCGCACTGCGGAAAAAACTTTGCTTTCTAAGGTTGTGTCAGAGAACGACCCTTCTGATTAAAGATGGCCTCCCTCGTAAAGCCGGTGTATCGTTGCACATCAAAGGTAATTATAAGAAGAGCCAAAAAAGCGTATCACCTAGGCAGGTCGGCATAACGTTTACATCACGTTGTGCCTTTTTCGTCGGGTCTTCTAGGTGGTTTAAGGGACATGTTCCGAGCTGAGGAGGCAGTCAGCACTGATGAATCAGAGCCAATAGGCTGTGAAATGTCCTCGTAATAAAATACAATGTGAAAAATGGTCTCAGGTGTTAACTCCTGTCAAACTAAAGATGACCGAAGACCAACCTGCCCCAGCAAAAAAAAATCTATTGTCAGCACTAACATTAATAAACCCATTCTATTAAAAAAAATCCCCAAATGTGTACGATATAGCAAACTAGGAACCTATCAAATAAAAAAGCCTCAAATTATCCACCCCAACCAGAGATACACAGTGAATATCTTTGCTACCTGCATTGTCTTCTGTGACTTGCACCAGCCAGTACAGTGTGGGGCTGTTTCAACACGGTCCCCTGCACCACCATGGCTAACACATGCTGGCTGCCACTAAGCATCGAAGAGAGAAATTGAAATGTTACTTACTGGCACTATGGCAAACAGTTCCAGTTTTGACAGACTCGCCCTGCCAGGAGAAGATTGATTGCCGGGGAGATTCAGCTTGAAAGTCCAGATTTCGGCATGGATGAAGCACTCAAGATTAGTTTTGAAATGGATGTGAAGATGCTTTTTGGGTTTGGCAAGCGAGAGGTTGGCTATAAACCCAATTTTTTTTCTTCTCTTCCAGCAAGCGAGAAAACTTCTGAGAGAACTCACAAAGAACATCTCTGTAACGGAGTGCAATTATATGCTTGCATTTTTTCTGACACAGTCACTCTCTGGCCAGCTTCTGAGGCGTACCCACTGCACCGTCTAAATGCTGAAATCCCCTGCTGGGCACCGCGTTCTGGGGGGGATGTTTTGACTGTGTTTACCAAGCTGTCGTATCTGTGCAGTCCTTTCTGTTTCCCGCCTGTGACCAGAACCATCAAAACAAGCAGGATCAACCCGATCGATGCCAACGGACGTCCGACAGAATGCAGGGGGGGGTGGTGTCAAGACTTGGGTGCACAAGGCACATTACAAAGATCAAAGACTCGGAGATTAATGGTGGTGCTCGCGAGGAAAAAAAGAAGGTAATTAATGGGGGGACCGAACGGCAAATTAAATAGACGGCAAAGCAATTATGCGGGTGATTGTTGATCAATATCCCTGACTCGCTGCCTCGGGGATGGCTGCATCATACACTGAAATGTGGCACTTTTTTCATACCGTCAGCGTTGGCTGGCGTGGAAACTAAGCAGCGGAGACGACAGCGGGTCTCAACTTGTATCGGTAATCGATACGGATATCACAGATGACAACCTCTGATCTATTAAAAAAAAATATATTCCAAGAAAGTCCAAATGTTGTTCTTAATGACCGTGGGAGGCCTGTTAAGGTGTATTCTGCTGGGGACTAGAAGGAAGCGGTCTATCGATACTAATGAATGAGTTACTTAGGATGTCAGCGATGGGGGGGGGGGGGGGGGGGGGGGGGGGGGGAGGTGGAGTCTACAAAGCTCACTGAAGCCGTTGCAGTGAATAAGTGGTGTCAGAAGCTCACCGGAGTGACTGTAGGCAGCGCGAGAGCGCACAGGTGCTATTTTCTGCTCATGCCCGCGAGCATTTGTTGACTGCTGTGTTTAGTCGAGACATATGCCACGGAAAAACTGTTATCCTGCTCCTGAAGAGGAGCATTCAAGAAGTTCATGCATAAATTTGCGGCTGATGAGTTCCACGGCGTGTTTTTATATTCAACGGCAGAACTGGAGGGCCAAGCCCCTCTGACCCCAGGAAATTATCATGGAACTGCTTAATGAGAAGTTGTTTCCAATTTGCATTCAAGAGTGTTGGGGGAGTCTAATTGGTTGTATAATTTAGAATTCTGGGATGGCTGCCTTGTAATTCAAGGCTCCTCGTTTCTAAAATGCCACGGTTTTTATTTTGAGCACTTGGCAATTTTAAGAAGTAATTAAGTAACAATTGAATGAGAAGGGGGTTGAGAAAGTGTAAAGAAAATTCAGTATTATTGGTTTATTCTTCAATCCCCCTAATGCACATTTATTCCAACAAGATTGTGCCTACCAATCAAACAGCGTAATTATAATCATACCCTTTCATAACTTGATCATACAAGTTGGCAATTTCTCCAGTAAGAGCTCTCTATTTATACAATCCTCCTCCATTCCTACCCCATGTTGGTTTTTCTGCTGCGTTTTCCTTTTTGTCTTCTTCTCCCAGTCGGCAGAGATTACAAACACTTGGAGTCCCACTTTGCTGCCCTTTCAGCAAGCAGTGACCTCACTTTGGATTCGATTTAGACTGACACCATTTAACTGCGTTTTCTCCTTCTCTTTCTCATTGCGATTGCAGCGCATGATGCTCTGAAAGGTAGACGACATCATGCTTTGTATTCCAGCGGAGGAGCCTCTCTCCTCCCTCTCGACTCGGCTCCTCGGCAGCGTACACTGTCGTGTTGAGAGGTCGACATAACACACATATCCGACTCTCTCCGTCTCCACATATAGGCTCACCCTCCTGTCAATACTATTATCGTTGTCATTCACACTACTACGACTACTACTTCTACCGCGGCAGAAAATGCAAAAAGGGTTAAAATGTACAACATTTTTATGAACTCTGCATGAAAGCGATGTGCTGTATGAAATAGGAAATGGATAATTTTAAATGCCATTTCTATGCCAGTGTTCTATTCTGTGTCCAACATAATTTGTGTAGAGAACTTTGGCATCTCAAAAGTGTTTTAAACCACCTTCCCCACAAATGGTCAGACTATAGCAATGGGCGCCGTGGCATTTTCACTGGCTATCCCCAACAAGTGTCTCTGATCCTCCAATATTGGCTGCCACCTACATCAACATCCAGTTTCAACAATCCCAGCTCAGGGATGCCCAGTTGGACAATCAGCTGAGAGCTCCAATCCTAACTGTGGAACTAGGGTATTTGAATGGATTCACCCGCCTACTTACCCCACATCCACCTGTGTAGATCTAGGTCTGTCGACGTAATTTTGTGTTTGCATAAGCTTTTTTTCATGCTGGAGAACATACAAGGGGCTCTTAACAGTTATTGTATGTTTTAAGTATTTATAAAGAAAGCACAGGACTATGGTTGTTGTTTGTCTATATTTATTTTTGACAAAGTCACCCACTACTTAAAAACAAGGCTACACCCCTTCTTAGTTCCCTCCCAGAATGCACTGCAAAATCTACAGTGATACCTTCTGAGTTTATGGAAGAGTCGGATATCGTGAGAAATAGTAAATGGCCTTGCCAAACAATCGATGAAAAAAAAAATAGAAGACTTAACCTTTAAGAAATGACTCCATAGTGCATTTAAAATAAGAATCATTTCAACTTCTAATGATGCCTAATTAGTTGTGGGAGTTGGGCTTTGTATTCTAAGAGAACTCAGCGCAGTCTTTCCATTTAGAAGGTGTTAGATGTTGACATCAATTGTAATACACTGAACCGCTTCATACCAAACCGTCTCATTGTTGCTTTGAGTTGTTGCAGCTGACATATGCCATGAGCGAGACTTAAGATATATTATTTTTAGAACCCTGAAATATGTTCCCTCCGGAAAGGGAGACACGTGTGTGTGTTTGTGTTTGTGTGTGTTCATTGTCTTTACTCTGTTCTACTTTCCTCATTTGCCAGTGCACTGAAATACTCCTTTGGCAATTCTTTCTCGTTTTAAATACATGGCGATCTTAAACATTAAACTTACTGGACTTCGTTTAATCTCAAGCTTGCATTTGGATGATCTATGTATTTATCTATATCTAATTGTATGTGTGTATGTGTGCATATCGGTTACTATCAGCAAGGTCAGGCACTGTAGCATTGTAGGCTCTGTTTGAGGGGTTACACAAGGAAAGGCTTGCATTGCTGAAGAGGATTTAAGGTAGGATATAATAATGGCAACAATGAGATTTACCTTTTTAATAAGGCTGTATAATTATATGTGCAAATGATTAATAACAAATTAAGCATTTGAGAGTGCACAGACTTTGTGTTTTATTGCATCGTAAAGTTTGATTGAATTGTTTAAGTGACATTAACAATACTATACAGAACACAAACATTGTTAAACACATATCTAGGATGATGATTTTGATTTGACGTTCAATTATCCCCCTTTTTTGCATCCTAATCTCTTCAGCTCATTTGGAGCTGATTCATTTCAGATGAATCGTCTTTACACATCGGACAATGTTTACCACACATTTCCCCCAGTGCCAATCGATTTTCTGAGCTATTATACAAACAAACAAATCATGCAGTTGAGAACTCGCCTCGCATGCAGAGTAAATGGACGATGTGTGTCCGACACAACAACAACACAAACAATATATATATATTTTTTATTATATTGTTGCATTTGAGAGAAATTAATTTGAGGGACAAATCAATTCCGGTAGGCCTATTAATGGTACAAAAGAATGACTGATAATGAATCAAACAGCTTAGAACTCAACTTGGTGTGTATGGCACTGTGTGTGCCTGACACAACAACACACACGTACTTATTGGATTTCGTTGTATATTGTAGCCTATGTTTACATTTGATTGATTTTTATAAGAAACATTTAATACATTGGTTTTGTTTCAGGCTGACAGAGCAAACAATTATATCCACGATGATGACTAAAGGAGGCGTATCAATCGATTGGAGAGACATATTAGTTTGAGAGATGATATTTGATAAAGTCCTACTTTATATATTGTTGGCTGTACATCCGGACTGAACTGTCCGTTATACTTGACACTAATGCTATCAGGACTGATCTCCTTGCTCCTATCGGGAGAAGCTGGGTTTTGTGGGGGGGGGGGGGGGGGGGGCGTTCTGACGACCTTGGTCTTCGTCCGACGCCCTCGCCGGCCACGCCTTTTTAGGGCATTCCATCCCACGTCTTTTTGATTTCTCACGGATGGGGGGCTTGCGTCTTCCTTTTTGTAGCTCCGTCTGGAGCTTGTGTCCTTTTTACTTAGTCATTTTCATGGCTGGCGTATATCCACGAGGAGGATACTGGGCACGGTGTAGGATGGAGGAGGCGGATGGGGGGGGGGGGGGCTTGATGACAGAGAGGGTCCGCTGCCACCAGCCCTCTGCATACTGTATATGAACACATCCGGGATTCAGAATACTCGGGAGCGCTCAGCCCTGCAGCAAGCAGCAGATGAAGGCGGCGAGGGGGGGGAAGGTTCATGCTGAGAGACTAAATTTAGACCCAGTGTGCTGTACCATCAATCCCGATTAGGGAATAATGGGGCATCCTAGTAGAGCAGTCCTGGGCGAGGTGGAGAGAAAATGTGTGAATGCGCGAGCCCTGCTTACATAAGTGCTTCTTTGTGCTGCTCTGCTCACCTTGGAACATGGTGCTAAAACGAGCCGCGGCGCTACAAGGGTTCACGGGCAGCGAAGTGGCTCGTGGCTTGTACTTTAATGCAGGCCCCCCCGCCGCCAGCAAAAGCAGCTTTCCTAGGCGGCCTATCGCGCACATGTTAAACATTACCCATAATGCATCACTGTATCCGACGCAACGTTACATGTTCATTACAAGGCAGGGCTGCACTCATGCGGGCTCTGCAATAAATAAATGCATTGCTTTGTCTCCGTCTGGGGGAATTGTAATCCCGGAGACTGTCAGATTATCTTGGATAAAACACCTTGGTCACATTCTGAAATGAATGAGAAATTACATGTACATGGACATTTACACATGTGTGTGGAAGGGAGCAAACATGCGAAACCACTTACTGCCCGGGCAGCATCCCCCCCCCCCCCCCCCCCCCCCCCGCCCACTTGGAAGTAGATTGCCCTTTGGATATGGAAGATTCTGTCTCCCGCTGACATTTTCCCTTTCACCAACTCGTACATTATAAATGAACTGTAATATAAATAACAGGTGTATCTGACAGGTATTTAAAAATGATATTTTCATTTTCTCATAAATAAAATGCACCCGCGGAAAGATGGGGGGAACATTTTCACAAGGGGAAACTGTGTGTGTGTGTGTGTGTGTGTGTGTGTGTGTGTGTGTGTGTGTGTGTGTGTGTGTGTGTACTGTCTTTAATCCAACTTGCATACAAACCACCCCGTTTATGAATGTACACTTGTATAGCGTGTCACACCCAGACATAATGTTGATGTGCTCTTTCAGTTGATGCACTATAAATACAGGCAGACCATCTGGGTAATCATTTTGGACTGTTATCCTACCAGTGATGCTAAGTCTCCCAGCCTAGTGCCTCTTTCCTCGAAGACCTCCAGTGTTGTCACCTTCATCTCCTCCTCTCGACAATGCAAACCAATTGTCTGTAAGCCATACAACACATTCTTCAATATTTTTTTTACGGTTTTCCATTCCATAGCATCATTTTGATTTCAAATTGTCTCGGATTCTTGCTCTTATTGGATCTCGGCCGGGGGAAGTATCTCTCGCTTTCTCCCATGTTTCTCTTCCATGATTACCAGTGTTGACACAACGGCACACACTTGTGTTTCCGCCAACTGTGTAGTCAGCGAAGCACCAGTCATTATCAGAACAGCAAAGCCATTTGCAAAAACCAGCGTTGAGATGGATTCTTCTTGTCAAACTTGCATGAATTCTCCGCCTCGCCCTAATAAAATATGTATTCAAACGCAGTGTTCCTGAAATAGTGCGATAGTTAACGCTTCACTTAGGAAGGGAAAATATTGATTAATACTCCAAGGCTGATTTATACACGGCAGCCTGCTGTGTCTTGACTCGTAATTCTCGCTCAACTCTGAGAGTGCACAGTGGCAAGATTTACGAGTGGAATAAATGTGCCAGGTTTACAAAGTTATCTCCATCGGGAAAACACTCTTAAACATGGACGTATTACCCGTTCTTAACATGTGAATCCCGCTACCGCTGTGTCCGTCGAAAGAAATTACACGCCCGTTTAACTATTTATACGCGACTCGCACCCAGAGTGCGCGGCGTCCTTTATTGAGCCCGCCTCTGCAACACAGGGCGTCGAGAACCGCAGAAATCGCAGGCAGAGGGCAGCCCCACTGATGTAAATGGGAATGTGCCGGTCTCCAGCTGAGTTCTAAGCAGATTTAATAAAAACCCTTCCCTTGGAGTCGGCTGGGGCTGCCAGCTCCTCCCCGTCCTCCCTTTCTTCAAAAAACAACCAGTGCCCTATCACAGTGCCGCTGATGGATGGGCAGGACGCCAGGCCATCAGTCAAGCCCAGACCAGCACCTGTCAGGGGCCCGAGACCCGCCAGATCACTATCCATTAGTCACATCAACCTCTTGGCCACAGCCTGTTTGGATTAGCATTTTCACTGCATTACACAAGCCAGGGCCATTCTGGCAGGCGTCCATTAAGGTGCAGGAAGATGTTGGAGTAATTCCACCTAAATGAACCGTAGTACACCTCATTTATTGCTTTCTTTTTTGTTGAAGTGATCATATATATATATATATATATATATATATATATATGCTATAATATTATATTATGTGTATATTGGCTTCTTCATCGATTCTTGGATTGATCTGTGTTGGATACATTTACATTTAGGGCATTAAGCAGACGCTTTTATCCAAAGCGACTTGCAATAAGTACATTTGTCATAAGAAGTGCAGAAATATATCGCTGTCGGTACAGTAAGGATGTTCATAGAACCAAGTGCAAGTACAACAATCGCTAGGCTAACAAATCCCCCGTGTTACAGCAATGATAGCAGCTACTGCAGTTGCTACAGTTAAGTACTATAATACAACACAATACAATACAATGTTGCTACACAACATTGCTACACAGTTAAGTACTATAATACAATACAGCACAATACAATGTACAATGGTGGCCAGAAGGGGGAGGGTGGCTATGCAGAGTCGAGGTGGACTCTGAACAGGTGAGTCTTGAGCCTTTTTCGAAAGATAGTGAGCGACTCTGCTGTCCTGAGAACGGCAGGGAGCTTGTTCCACCACTGAGGTCCCAAAACTGAGAAAAGATACAGATAGATACAGATGCTGTCTTAGGCTAGAAGTGACACATGATACAAAGACACGGAGAGCCTTAATCACCCATAGGTATTGTTGATGTGAGGTTGTGTTTCTCTCGGTGATGACAAGGGGACCCCCCCCCCTGTGTCTATCCAGCTTCCCTTCTGAACCTCATGAGTGAATGTGTTATAGTGCACCTGTCCTGATATTAAGGTAAAATATGGAGTGAAATCTCTTGGAGGGAATTCTAATCAGGATTGAATCAAGTTTATTCAAGAGAATTAATCTATGGATCCATCTCGGATGTATTGACATAGAGTTCAAGGCAATCTGAGTTCATAAAAAGAAAACACTTGGAAGAACTCAAAGAAATGTCTCTGCAGCCCTGAAGTGAGATCTATTCCAAGGACTGTGAGTGACAGCTTTGAATTCCACCTTATTAGTTGCAACATGATAGCCGGCTGAACCTCCAGGAAAAATAACCCCGAACAATAACTACACTATCGACGTTTCGTCTAAAGAGCGGAAATTATTCGAGGGGGATCACTTCGCCAGAGTGGCCCACATTAATCCGAGTCATCACGCGTTTGTCGCTGTCAACTCACGCGCTATCCCGCGCCCGGCACTTGTCACCACTAACCCCGAAGCACGTTCCCCACCGCAGACGTATTCATTTTCTTCTCCACCCTTTTGTTTTGATCAACAACCGCAGTCGTCCTTCTCTTCTTCGTCCGGCCTCGTGACATCCCGCGGCGTAGGGCTGAACAGACCGGGCTGAGCCTCCTGGTGTCAGGGTGTGACAGAGTCATTAAAAAGTCCGGGGCGCGGAGTATAGGGTCCATCCAGGGGGGGAATAGCCCTAGCCCGCGGCGACTCTCGGTGCCCAGGGACGGCCGGCCCTAGCGACGCTCGCGCCCCGAAAAAAAAAAAGACTGATGACGCAAGGCCCGGTGAGTGCAAGGACACCCACCTAATGGTCCCGCGTAACCAATGCCGCTGTCACACGTCTCATTCAAACGGCCGCCATCGCTGCTGACAGCACTGCGAGCCCACACACTCGCGGATACACACAGACGTGCGCGGATACACACGCACACTAGGATACACGGATACACACACAGACAAACAAAAAAAATGAAATTGTATGCTTCTATAGTACTGGGTGTAGTTTTCAGCCAGATGCATTATGAGTCCCCAAAGGGCAGGGGAGGGATGAATGGATGGAGATGGATGGATGGATAGATATAGATAGATATAGGTTGAGCCAAAGCCTCCCCCCCCCCCGTCACAGCAGACAAAGATGACAAATGATTGAAGGGAGAGGGGAAAGGACACGAGGTGGCGAAGCCGTGGCGATGCAATGCAGACTGTATGTGTTTGGGAGGGGGTTAGGGGGGAAGGGAGAGGGGTATGGGGGGGGGGGGGATCTAAGGAAGAAACACGGGGCCCTTGACACAGAATCCTCTTTTGTGAACATTAGAGGCGGCGCGTGGCGCGGTGTCCAGATGGAGCTGTCACGGTGAAGCATCCCCGCATTACGCAAGCGTCTGCAGAACCCCCCCACCCCCACCCCCTGCCCCCCCCACCGCTACCCTGAGCCAAACAGACAGGCTAACCTTGTGGCGTCCAAACTCACCGCCTCGCACCGATGACTCATCCCACGTGGCCGGGCACTCTTGAGGATGTGCGTACATGAGGCTGATTTATAAGCGATTATTTTCGTCCCCGTCCCCCAACACACGCACACAGACAGACAGACATGTATAATTACACACACACACACACACACACACACACACACACACACACACACACACACACACACACACACACACACACACACACACACACACACACACACAGAGACAGAGAGAGAGAGATCTCCATCCCATCAGGGAAATGTAGTGTGAACAAACAGCGTGTCTACAAGTGTAATTTGGCGCTACATGACAATTGGCACCGGTTCAGATTAAAAAAAACGAGATTGAAATAGATTTTGTTTAGTGGGATTAAGACAGGTAGTTAAAATTCAGTGTTTTTTGCTGTGCTTTTTTTTTAATTGGTCGCTGTTGCTGGAGCTGAGCCCATCCAGGGCCATGGGGCGTGGTGCAGAATGGGATGTCAGTCTGAAACACACACACACACACACCCTACAACTATGGGGCGTTCAGGGAATTCAATTTACCTTCCCTTCATGCGAGGGTGGCCGGGGGGGGGGGGGGTGCAGGATGATAGGCCGTATATGAAGGGACGTCAAGTCCATGCGTATACAGCCACACAATGAGGCTGGGGATCCTATTGGGATTCTGACAACAGGCAGACTCCTTTGCTTAAACACGTGTCCCAACGCCGTCCTGATTCCCAGTTTGTTCCTTTTCTCTCTCCCCCTCTCCTTCCGACGCTTCGATCTGTACGCTATAAAGGCACCGGGATGTTTGATTGACAAGAGGGATGAGCGAGGTGCAGCCGGGGGGGGGGGGGGGGGGAAGGGAGACTTATGAATGACTTTAAGCTTCAAGGACGTGTTTTAATGCCCTTTCACAAAGGGGGCAGAGACGTTGTGCAATTGCAAACTATTAGTTTCCAGGGTGTTTCTGCAACACCGAAATTGTGCTTAAAACCCATTGCGTTTTATGAAGTGTTTTTTGTGTCCACTGACCGCGGCCACTCAAGGCACGTCACACCTTACATTTTCCCACTCAAGGACGCATTCATCTGGTGAAAGGGTACTGATTAATTAGCTGGTTAGACGACTTGGTGACCGATTGCTCTACCTCCTCAGCCTCGACTTGGGTCCGCTAAGCTGTGAAGAAGGAACAAAAAATGAATGAAAATCAGCTATATTTACTAGGTGTAGATGTGATTGAAGACATCGTCAGCAAAGGGTTTTTAGATGGAATTCAGAACCGTTAGTTACTTTCCGGAGGCAAAAAAAAAAAGATGCGTTGACATAATGGCTCAGTATATCAACGCGCCGTGATATCTGTTGGCTGTCTGGGAGAGGCACTTTGATACATAGTTCAGCAGGAAACTAATGGCCCCGCATGAATATCAGTGATATGTTTCCCTCCCCATCCTCCTATTTCACTTGTCATTCGCCTTCCATCCTTACTCATCATGCCGTAAAATTATTTAATGTGACACAGGATTTTCTAATGAATGAAATAACTTTGGCTTCTATTTTTTGCGCACTGCCAGCTCGCCTTTCCTCCTTTGGAGTATTTGGATATTTTAAGTGATCTGTTTTATAAATGTTTTATGGGGAGAGGAGACGCAAGCTATCAGTCACAACGAAACCATATATTGTTTGAGCATTAAGCTCTTTTAGCGTTTTATTTCCAACTGGCTCTTCTGATAGGGATTTATCAAAAGCTCCCTTAAAATAAAAAAAACAGGGAATTTGAACCTCAAGATTATTGTTAACTTTCCTAAAGGTCAGGACCAAAGCAACATTTGATAATGCATCCAAAACAAGAGGTTGAGAGGTTGTGTAGTGATACATACCGGGATCTCTTTCCGTGGATGCGGTAATGAAACCATAAATCATGGCATCGTTGGACACACTCCCAGCTCTTGAAATTTCCCAAGGTACTCTGCCCTCCAGCCTCTGTTTCCGGCTGCTTACACTGTTAAATAGACTTGACCGCGGAAGATAAAGTGAATGGTGGCTATCCTTGACTTCTTTCATAACTTGAACTGAGGACTAGGGAGAATAGGACGAGTGTTATTAAGAAAGAGTTATTGCTCAAGCTTTGGTTGATAATAAAACAAATAAAGGAAATGGAAACTGGAACAGCGGAGGTAATCACGGATACTTCATTCAGGCATAGATTAAACAATAAAAGCCTCCCCAAAGTGGTGAAACATTAGTGAAAAAGCTGCTTTTTCTATTTCCATCGACTCAATGAGTCGTTGGAATGAATTTGAATGTTTATGGCCGCATGCGCTTCTTCTTATGATTCACGTGTGCTCATGTGCTCACCACATGCCACGTTGAAACTCCTCAGAGTTTAGTATGATTGGTCAGAGGCCCGTGTTTAAAATAACCGTTCTGTTTGATCTTCAGCAGTCGGCATTTCTTTATCGCGACGCAGAAAATCAGATTTTTTGTGCTTTAGCAGAGTGAAAGAAAAATGCATTTTCCCAAGTGATCTGCAAAATGGTTGTTACGCAACGCAGTTGAAAGCTGAATGGTACCACACTTGTATAATGACACATAATTATCTAAGCTGGGCCACAGTAGGTCTGTTTGAAGTTCCACATTTCCACCCTGGTATATAAGATGAACATGGCACGGCGGCCACGGTGAGCGAATGTGTCCAGGCTTGACCCACCAATAACAGCGATATCACCTTTGTATATCTATCACCTTGTATAAGCGACACGACATCTCACCGGAGAAAGCGATGGAAGAAGAAAAGCATTATTATCTGCACAGGGAAGACGTATGGCAAGCTATACTCTGCTCGGGCCTATACATGCTGCGTCATTCTCTTCTTCACATGACGTGATGAGGGAAAGCTTTGTTGTGGTAAATGGGGCAATATCCAGAGAGGTGGCTTGGGGAATCATGTCCATGTGTAGAACTGCATGCAGGCCACACACTGAATACATAACAAGCTGCGTCGTAATTAACGGGAGGGGGGTTGTGGTGGGGGGGGGGGGGGGAGGGTCTGGCCATGGCTGCGATGGAGGCTGTTTGGCACGCCACACACACACACACACACACACACACACACACACACACACACACACACTCCTCCAAGACCATGACTTAGTCCCGGAAATGTCACATCTCACGCCCCGATGGCTCGCTACTTGCTGTGCAGTGTCTTTGGACGTTAGAGCGGCCATAAACAGGTGTCGAGGCGATTCGCCGTCAGCCGTTTTTTTATTTATTTTTTAACTGCCTGCTTTTCTTGCTTCTTGTCACCTCGGCTCATGACAGTTGAACACCGCTACAGCAGAGATAGCCGGGGTCAATGGCGGCGGGAGCCATGCCAGTGTTTGGACATGAAGAAAAGAAAGCCAGAAAAAAAAAAAAAGATTATTTTTGCTCTCATAAACAGGTGTAATTTCTCAGCGTGTGGTGCCCTGCAACTCATCCAAAAACAACAATTTATTCATATTACAATATTTACATATTATATACCAAAATAATTATATGTATAATTATATATATATATAAATACATATATAATTATATATATTTTTTTATTAAATCTTATTTTTTTTACTCCAAAAAAACCCCTGTAAACTTGTTTTTTTAAACATTCGCTTTCCCTCTGCCTCCGCACTGAAACGAATCAACTGCTTTTTTGACCATCTAGCTGAATACTCTGACCCTCGATCTCTAGTGGAATATACAAAGGCAAGAGAAACTCTGGATTGAACCGAAAAAGAAAAGGGTCAAGGTTGCGGGAGAGATGAGTGGGTGGTGCTCGAAAGACGAAGGAATTACGAGGCGTTGAGGAGAGCACAGCTGCGTGGGTATACCGCTACCACTGTAGAAACACCATGTATTGTGGATGGAGGGTTTTTATCGTGTGTGTGTGTGTGTGTGTGTGTGTGTGTGTGTGTGTGTGTGTGTGTGTGTGTGTGTGTGTGTGTGTGTGTGTGTGTGTGTGTGTGTGTGTGTGTGTGTGTGTGTGTGTGTGTGTGTTAGATCATTAGTTTCACACAAAATTCAGATAAAAACCGTATCTGAACAGCCCCCTATCCATATAAAACGCCTCGTAACATCGCCCAGTGCTGAACTTTGACCGTATCCTATGGCCTTCTCAATCATGACGGCCACGGACCCCTGACCCGGTCAAGGCGAAGGGTCGCGAAGCGCTCGTGAACCCGTGGACCCAGCAGTTAACCTTTGACCTCGGATGCAGAGCAGCCCATGGCAGGGCAATTGGCCAAACGCCGTCTCTTTTAGATTCCCCTACCAATCAAGTGGTTTAATCCAGTTGCACAGCCCTGGAAAAGCCTCAGCCTGCCATCTCTAATCCAGGTAATTCCTGTTTTTTTTTTTTTCTCCCGTTTCTTTTTACAGTGCTGTCAATTAAAGCCTACAGGAACGTGAGCATGTGTAAAGCCATTTTCCGATACCGTCGATGCTCATGCACAACGGAGTAGTGAATACGGGCCCTTGATCGCCCCCGGCTGTGAATGGAGGAAGACTATTGTCGGTCATTGAGCTGCAACAACAATTTAAATTACGCGAGTTGGCCATCTGGTACTAATCTCCACATTTTTACCTATGTAACGAAGTTCCCCCCGTAATAGACTCTTCGCTATGAATTTCAGCTTTGAATGGAGGCCAGTACATCAAGTCTCTTGTTGTGTCTCCAGTTGTGTCCAAGGCAGCTCATCAGAGGGGCATGTGTAATGGAGTTAATAATGGATGTAGAGTAGGCTTGTTTGGCCCAATCACGCTGGCATTGGAGGGATGGAAGAGGCAGTTTCCCTCGTTGAGTACAAACATGTAATCACTCCCTCATAAAATGCTGCTATGCTATAATAGCTTCGGCTGTATTTCTTTTTATGCAATCATAATTCCCGATTTGCTCCCCTTTTCACTAGCCAACCGAGATAAGATCTTTTAAATCATTGAAATGGAAATAGCACATTTTTGTTCTGTCCGACTGCTGAACAGAAACAGAAATTACACTTCTGGGGAAAATCGAGGAAACTTCATACATTTGTAAAGGCGTATAATGTTATCTTTTAGATTATTAAGTGGTTTATAATTTTTTTTACATTTCAAGTTTTGAATGCATTCTTGACTGACTCAATTCCTCAATTTGGATCTATTCAATTGAGAGATAATTTCCGAGGATGTCTTCGAGATCCGAGTGACCGATCCCCATTCAGCAGCAGCAGCAGGATATCCCATAATACTGCAGCCATCACTGAGGAGGGCCCCCTCTGTCTAACGGCTGATCTAATTATTCGAAAACCACATTCCCAACATTACATATTTACTGACAAAGTGACACAATGAGTGTTTCTCCTGGTGGGAGGTGGCCAGTGTGTGTGTTTTGTACACTGTGCCAGAGTGCTGATTATCTGCAGGCAACCCTGTATTTGTTTGAAACCAAATCCCCTTCTCTCGCCAGTCTCTCTCTCTCTCTCTCTCTCTCTCTCTCTCTCTCTCTCTCTCTCTCTCTCTCTCTCTCTCTCTCTCTCTCTCTCTCTCTCTCTCTCTCTCTCTCTCTCTCTCTCTCTCTCTCTCTCTCTCTCTCTCTCTCTCTCCCCCTCCCTCCCTCCCCAGTCTCTCTCTCTCTCTGTCTGTCACCACCTTGTCAGAACCGGATGCGAAATGATGCCAGCCGGCGGCTCACTGCACCTCTCAAATTAATACCTCTGCACGCCCCGCCATACAATGCAATACAATTAGATTGTCCATTATTTTGTGTGCACAGCAGAACCGCGCAATCCTCTCCAGCGCATTGTCGTGTGGCCGCGTCGGCTTTAACAAACGCTAGATCAAAGGAGCTCTTTGGAATCCTAATCAAATCTGCCTCGCATCTCTCGCAGGTCGTCCCCGAACGGCATAGCTGCGGTCCGGGTGAGGGGGAGAAAGAGGGAGGGAGGGAGGGAGGGAGGGACGGCGGAGCACAAGAAGAAGAAGAGAGGAGCTGGCGTGTTTTGGGAGGCTGGGGTTCTGAATACCTGCGACAGTAAATAGATGGGCGGGCGGGCGGCATTTGCATATAAAAAGGAGCGGTGATAAAAGAAAACACTTAACCTGGATTTTCTCACCATCCAACACTCTGGCACTAGCAACCAAATGACGGAGGACCGGTTTGTTTTATCAAAGGGGGGGATCCCATTATAAGATAATTGTATTTATTTCTCCTGGGGATAATGAGGGGAGAGAAGAGAAAGGGGGAACGCTGAGGGGCGCGGTAGGCGGAGCCGGCGCCTGGTGGAAAAGGGGGGGTGGGCAAACTGTAGGCGAGTGAAGAGGCCCTCACGTTAAATGCGAGTGTGTTGGCGAGTGGGGCCGGCCTGTAGTGCCAGCTTGTACGGGTAATGAACAGGGCTGCTTTTGTAAAAGCAGACGCTTCTGCTTTGAACTTGGCAGAGTGGATCCGTCGAGGGTACGATTTTGTGTCGGGTCAATTACTCAGTGGCTACAGCAGGCAGCGAGGTAGGTCGGCTGCACTCACCCCACCCCAACGGCAAAGAAATCTTCAAGGACGGCCGCATAACTCCTCAGAACCCGCAGAAGCGTTCCTCCGCCTATAGCTCATGATGTTTACTGCGAGGTAAAAGCCTCTCTCAGCAGTTTCCATCACGCCGTACCGCCCGACCGGTCCGGAGTAGATTAAATCTGTCGATTTTGGAGTGGCGCCGACTGTAGTCGCTTCGCAACCTGATGGGAGCTGTGTTTGGTCCTAATTAGTCTTGTTGTCCTTAATCAAAGTGGGGCCTGGAAGGCCCAATGCCCAAGTATTGCATGACTCAGAGATTAAGTATAAGCGTAAGGGTTAGGGTTAACCCTCACCCTTATAAATAATGTATATATTAATACCTTAGATAACATGTACAACATTACCTGCATTGACAAGAATATCATTACAAAACACCATAGTAAATGATTACTAGATGATCTGTTAATACTTATTACTGATTTAATTTGTTCGCATTGCATTAATAAATGTTCCCTTATTGTAAATTGTTACCAATGATTCAGACATGCATTTTCTTTACAGGACAACTTATCACAATACATACATCAATATCACAGTACTATGATGTACTGCGCCGCAATGTTCTGGAAGTATATAGTGTGCAAGATTTGTCTTTTCAATAAAGTCATACACCAAGAGAAAATGTGCATGTATATCTATAACTAACGATATCTATATCTATATGTCTCTCTCTGTGATGGTGCATTGATTTATATTGGACACCCCAGGATAATGTGACCACTCTGTGGTTCGGGAACTCGGCAACATACAACAGATGACCAGCATTAGCCGTGTTGTCTCAACATCTCCAGGCTGTGCTCAATGTCAACGTCTGCCCATATCTTCTTCCTCTGGTGAAGGGTAGAGGGCTCCAGTGGGACCGGGTGTGGGGGGGGGGGGGGGGTTCATCTTGGGAGGGTGGGCCTCCTACTGGAGGCTCCATGTCCCTGGAGGCTGGAAGAATGAAGGTCTCCACCAAATCAAGTGTGCTGCCAACACGGCCTCTATCTCAACATTGTCCTTTAATGAAAACAATTCATCAGCCGGCACGTTAGCGGAGAAAAAAAAGAAAAGAAAGAAGCAGCCTTCACACCCAGTCAGGGAATGGCTTTCACCCTCCCGCCTGCTTCGAAACCCCCCCCCTTCAGCAGCACGCTGTGGGCATCTCGTCTCGCCCCGGTACAGCAGCCCTGGGAGAGAGAGGCTAATGCCCGCCATAGCGTTTGTGTGATGAGCGGCACCGGGCTGACCTTGACCATCCAGGGGGGGGGGGGGGGGGGGTGTCTGCGAGCTCACCGTGTCCCCGTGGCGGAGGTGAGGCTGCAGCCAAGCGGACCCTCCAGGGGGCCGTTCATCCGGATAGGAGAGCCATCAATCAAGATGCCCATTGATCCCTGTGTCGGATGGCTTGATTTCCCTGTGTAATAATCGCCTCCTGTTTTTTTGTCTTTCTCTTCTCTTGCTGCAGCGTGTTGGCAGGGAGCTGCAGCTAGGGACGCTGCAAATGGATTGTGAAGGGCAGCTTCAGCGGATTTAGCACACAGGCTAATAAGAGAGGCTTTGTGGTGGATAAAGACGTTTATTCTATATCATGGAGATTTGTTCACTCTGTTATAGCACTCAGACTACAGAGATTAGACCTGGCCGGTATAAATTACCTAAGCAATATTCCGTCCAAACATTTATTCATCCTCTCGGTCTCTTTTCTGGCCGTGAGGTTGTTGTGCGTCCATGTGTTGTGTGTGCGTGCCTTTTTTTAACAATAGGGGCAAGCTTTGATGTTCTCAGTGTCTCGGAACATTCCCCCTGTCAAACATTGTTACGAGTCCATTCACAGTTTGGGTAAATGTGTTGTTCTGACTATTGCAGAAGATGTTCATGAAGCGTTCCCACGCCAGATGCTCGAAAGGCCGGGGCCATTTCTGTCCGAATCGGTTCGGTGGGGGGCGGGTTCGGGGAGAGATTAGTACGTCCGCCCGTCCCCCCCTGTTGTGGTCAGCGCTACAGCGGGAGGCTGGCCGACATGTGTTGGCCATTGATAATGATTGTCTGGTCACAATGGACCCGACAAACCGCCGCCGCGTGCGATAAAAGACGGCGGCCGTATCAGTGCGGCGCACGGCGGGAATTCACACGTAACAAAGGCCGCAGGCGTCCACACCGAGCTAAGCAGTTTTTTATAAATACTCAAATAATAACGAGTAGCCGATGGTACAGCAGTGGTGCAGTGGTTTGAGCTAGCGTAGCTCTTACAGGGCTTTGGGTGGCGATGAGGTTGAGGTTCAATAAAGCGCATTAACACTTGATGAGTCGTCGGCGAAATGGGAACACGAAGGGAAGAAAGATATTCCACAGATCTTGGGGCGACGTGTCCCCGTCGATAATTTGCTTATTTGATGTTCCTGGCGGAATGAGTGAAGGCCTTGGATTGGCGTGTCGGCGCCCTGTTTACCTGTCCTCCCAATGAACAAAGTCAATAGTTTCAATTGGATTCAGACACTGTGGGTGGGGGGGGGGGGAAAGAAACACATTGCAGTTGTAATGGAGGTCATGCAGAACTAGAGGTAGCTTGTTGTTAGTGAGCTTATCAATTTATTCACAGTAATGCCCGCCAAGGCTTTGTGCCTGTGTTAGGGTTGGAATTGTTGAGCTGAAACTCTCGTTTATAAATTGTTTGTTCGATTCAATCTGATGGACGACAGCCAAACATTGAATCCCTCTACTAGAGGTAAAGCTTGGCTTAGGGCCAGGGTAGAATTGTAAACACACAAAAAACGACGTGCTTTGACATTTTGTAGCAAACCTCTTTTTCAATTTGAATCTTTTCCAAACGTTGGAAATGTACATTCATTAAATCCACCATTATAATGTCCATAATGTTTAAATGGAGAAATTTCCCTTCCAGGCAAATAACTATCTGTTATCCATGTTGATGACATTTCTTTCATCGTATCACACTCATTGAAGTTGCCCAAACATCGTAATCGCAAATGCCAAATTGGACATCTCTAATCTTGCTATCTCTCCTGTCCCGGAAACGCACGTCCAATATTTGGTATTCACGTATTTTAACATACTGGCTGAATTGACACGGAGGAAAGTCCATGAGCTATCTCAACAGGGAGAAAAGTCACACTCACGCAAATGGCATGATTGACTTTGCAGACGGAGCGTGACAAGTTTCCAGAGAACAAGCCTCAGTGGCCTGACCTCTCTCCCCTGTCGTGTAGCAGTCGTTCACTGTGATTTCTCTGGGTTAGCGCTGACAGGCTGCGACAATGAATTGGTGGCTTCTCAAAAGGGACTTTAACGCTACATTAGGTCCGGGTCCCGCCTGCTCCTGGGTGCGCGCGCACACACACACACACACACACACACACACACACACACACACACACACACACACACACACACACACACACACACACACACACACACACACACACAATAACAATTTAGCGAGACACTGCTGTTCATCTCAGCAGAATCTCTAATGATAAGTTTGCCATTGAGACTTTTTCTCTTCTGCTGATTCCGTCTTGCCGGGATAACATTTACATTAACATTTACTCTCACACTCTGGCTCATTAGCGAATGGCTTTTATCCAAGCTTTCCAAAGAGCGCATAACAAATCAAAGCAGCCAACTGTGTGGAATTAATGACTTTGTAAGGTCCGAGACACCGTTGGCAGAGTGTTGATAAGACCAAAAAAGGAGCAAAAGAAAGTCAGCATCAACCATGAAAAGGCTGCAGATGTGTAGCCCAGGTGTTTGTCGTTGTTGTTGTTTTGGCGTTTGAATGTCCTTAACGGTGTCATCGCCATGTTTACGATGTCACCACGTGGTCTTCCGTTGCGCTCGGAAGCGACACGTTGTGTGAGTGTCTGCGTTCCTCTCGTCCACCCGTTAACCGTAGCGATGGAACCCCGGGCACAGCCAGAACCTCGACGCCGGATTTGCTTCCGGGCTCGCCGTGCCTATGAATCGATGTGTGTGTGTGCTCACACATGAAGCGCTCACTAATGAGAGGCAGGCTGGAAATGCAATCGTGGTGATCAAGGGGGTTGCTAGGGGCCACAATAATAAGTCACAGCTTTTGGCCCGTGTCGTTTTGTTGTTGTGGATGCATTGTGTGCTTTTTATTCCTCCCGTCAGCACTCCTCCCTCACTTCCTTCCTCAAGTCATCTGGCCTCCTCCTGGTATTTGTTTTTAAAACACTCATCAATGCCAGAAGTGTTCTGATCACCGCTCCGTCATCTGGGTGGGAGGGGTGCGCAGCAACGTTGGATGCTGTTCCTCTGGCTTTATTAAGCTCCTATGCCTCTCTCTCTCTTCCCTGCTCCCCCCCCCCCCCCACCATCCACACAGCCCAGTAATGTGCTGACTGGATAAGTATGGTGTCTGGCCTGCGAACAGACTGTAAGCCCCCCCCCCCCCCACACACACACACACACACACACACCCACACATACATTAAGTTGCACCCTGACGATGTTGGGGGCTCAATCTTTGACTGGGAACAGGGATATAATGTGCACGGAGCCCTTTCGATCGAGGCTATTCGAGGGATATTCTAGAGAGTTTACTGATGTGGTGGCATTTTTTTTTTCTTTATTTTGCTCAGCACTGAGGCTTTCAATAATGACATGCAGGTGCATGAAGGGTAATAAGTAATTTGAGTGAGAATACGTCGACAGAACCCATTACCTTCACTGAAGAATACTTCACATATCCACTTGTATCAAAAAACATGAGGGCATATAAATAGGAAAGCGCTCTTTGGACTCTCCGAAAATTGGCCAAACCAGTGAATAATAACTCGTTCAAATGGCTTTGTGGCGGATGTATGACTCAACTGGATGACCCCGCAACCTGTCAATCACCAGGGGAAATACGGTGAAGGATTACTTCAGGATTTGGCCTCAAAACCACCCGTTGGAACTTAATAGTTGCAAAGAGACGCAGGTTATGAATATTTGTTGTTATTTTTCCCAAATGTATGTTAGTAACCATTTATTAAAAGAAAATACATAATCTAGATCACATACTCTATCTATTTTAATCATAGTTATGAATATTGGTGGGTTGATATTAAGACCTAAAATACTCAACAACAAAAGAGGGAATAACAACACTGTTTGGATGCATTTACAGCTAAGCCAATTTATTGGTAAGAAAAAAGGGACATTTTGTGCAGTTGCACAGATGTTCTCATAAAGAAACATTTTACTTTTAACACAAAACACTGCTTGTTATGCTCACGATTGAAGCCGATATCAACGAAAAACCAGACCTCAAGTCGAAAAATTAACTCCAGGATGTTATTGCAGTCCTAAAATTGTTAACGTTATAAAGGGGTTATTCTAGGGGCTCTTGCTTTAAAGGGCTCTGGTGAAATGTGATCAACTCTGATGTGGTCTCTGATCAGTGGTGGGAGTTTTTTTACCAGAAGGAAATTCCCTTGCTGGTTCTTGGCATCATCAGAGGCTAACAACAAAGCACTTTAAAAAAATGTCCACCCTGGTATTACTGGGCAAAAATGGAGCAGGTCAAGGAAAGGACAGAAGAGAGAGTTTAGAACCAAGCATTAAATGTTAATCTCTTTGCCAATGTGGTATTGCACGTTTCACACTGGTGCCACCGGCTGATCCTCTGAGTGATGTCTACTGCCCAAATAGTTTATGGTTATGATGAATTACTATACAAGCAGCCATTTGTCTTATTGTAATTATTATTGTAATGATGTATTTAATATTATAGTGATTGACCAGTGGATTTTTAATTAACTGGAAATATCTGAATTGTGTACAATTTCTAATAGACACAGCCTGTAGTTCTAATATATCCATAGTTTTTGCATTGAAGAAATGCATACAATTGACAATTTGGTATGTAACTGCTTATGTAATTAAAATAGACCTAACAGCTCTGGATGTAGGTCATGTTCTGGAAATATAATTAATTTAATGTGGGAGTAAATTGCCTTTCTTTAAATAAAGAAGAGGGACAACACACACAACCTTCAAACATACAGTCCATTATTGAATATGTTGATGGACTGAACTGTGGTCAGGAACTGACAATAAGGTCATGACCGAATCCCTGATAATGTTTTTTTTTTGTGATCGAATCTTGGAATCCATTTACCTGTCTTAGTTTCGTGTGTCCAGATATGAATTACCTGAGATAAACGGGACTCTCTAAGGACTATTTGACCTTCATCTACACTCCAATTCAACAGAACCGATGATGATGTAATCAATACATTGACTAACAGGCTTTAATTCTTCCACGAAAATCAATTCATGTCTTCATGCATGATTTGCAATTGGCTTGGCTTATGGTTTCATTTTCAGCTCCACAACAACCTGCACAACATCTATAAATGTTGTACAATACTTGATTACAATTTCATGGTGCCGTTCTTCTCCCTACCTATCATTTGTTCTTGCGTTGTGTTGGAGGCCTTCAATTTTAAGCTTTCCTGGGGAAAGCAACAACTTTCAGCTTAGCTATGAGATAGAAAACTAAGGTACGGTGGAAGACAGAGGAGCACATTTGTGGTCTATTGATTCTCCCGAGGATCCAAACAAACAGAAACTTGTCATCGTGTCGGTTGAATAGAATTCCTTTCGTACTGCGCTTCGCATTGCCTATTCTGATAATGAAGAGGCTACAAAAGAGCGAGCCTGGGTCCTTTTTTCTTTGGGAACGTGGCCCCCTTTGTGAACAGAGCAATCGCTCACCTTTTGTGTAGGTAAAAAGTACTGTGGCCTTGATCGATCGGAATTGAACCAAAATTACCACCTGGATAGCTACAAAAAAGCACTCTCTTTAATTAGCAGAACTCTTTACGGTTTTAATCGGAAACGAACCGGCGATACATCGTATTGTGTGTGCGCGTGGAATCCTCAATGCGCCAAACATCTGCCGGCGTGAGACTCTCCCCGTGGCTAAGGAGGGTCTGTTGGAGTGAGATAGGGGATTAGCTAAAGAGCTGCCTGCGTACCTAACAAGAAAAGAAGAAATTAATAAATCGTACAAACGGGAGTGACGTGTAAACATTTGTCGTCTGCCACCGTGCCGTTCCTTTGGAGACTCCTTCCTTTGGGTCAACAGCTGCTAAATGTTTAGCGGGCCAAAACCCCAATCAAGCACTGTTGGTTGGCAGATGCCCCAGAAAAAGCAGGGGGGAAATATCACAGGTTGTAAAAAAAAAAAGGGGCGAGGAGAGGCAGATGTTGGCTTATTAATAGAGATGCGATATGGAGGTTGTCTGGTTCTTCGAAGCGTTGCAGATGCCCCATTATAGTTGCTATATACAGTGTGTACCCCAGATGGGTTGTCTCCTGGTTTCATCTCATTCTTCAGTGGGATCCAGTCTGGCTGTCGCAGTGCCACGACTGCATGCGTGCAGTTTTTTAAATCGCATATAAGTAACCTTAGGTACTGTGGCATTTTGGTGGCCTCGCTGTGGTTAAGGCCCTGGCTTTATCAATAAGCGCAGAGTAAATGTCATTTGGATATCTCCCCTTTTAATCAGTACGCAGAAAGTGTTGTTTTTGAGCCGCAGAGGGGTAAAGAGCCATTGTTGGGAGATTTGCCCCGGGTGCCAAAGTGTAGGCAAAAATAACAATGAGGGATTGTGCGTCTTAGAGGTGGACACAGAACAGTGGTCCATGGAGGTGTTTCTGAATGCAACACACTATATCAGACAAGAATCTCTATTGATTTGTCCAGACTCATTCAACTGCCTCAGCCGGCTATAAATCTCACTTCACAGACACACCGAGCGCAAGGGCAGCATGCTGCTACGGACCGTCTGATTGCTTCAAGAAGCAAAAAATTGGGGATTCACCATAATGTTGATTTACGGAGGATGGGACGGCAGCTATGAATGCGTAATCGTTTCTATAGAGTAATCTTAATGACCCACGCTAAGGGGCTTCGTTTTCATCCCTGTTTATTCATTTTTGTCTTTTATCTGTGGATGGTAAATAATCTTCAAAAGGCAGGGATGAACTTGTGACACGTTTGGTGAAGGAGGTAGGAGCCTTGCAGTACAAGGAATAAAAGTTTTAATTCTCGCTATGCTCTGTCGCTTTGTTGGGTAGAGTCAACAAAGAAGTTTTTCTATTTCAGTTCATAAGTTCATAATGTAAAATGGTTTTCTATTTAGTTCAGATCGTTTTAATAAATAGATAGATAGATGAGCAATCTTGTCTGGGGATTTTCAAGTTTGAAGTGCAAATACGAGGTCAACTCCTGCTGACCCAAAAGCAATTTGGAGCTCAGCTTTTTTATGAAATGACCCCAAAAATCAAGTTGTTTGTTATGGAAGCTCTTAAGTACAAAAAGCCACATTCCATGACGCATTAGATTGTTTACTGAGATGAAAAAAACGATAAAAGGCATAATTGTGAACTGGCAAGGTTTTCAACCAGGGGCCCCGAAGCTGTTGGAGTCTCCCCAGCCCCTGTCCTTGCTGTGCGGATTTCCTCCCTAAGATACACTCATTGAACCGCCATTATCATTACCGCCAAGATGAGGCCGGGCCCACCCATTGCTAAATTCTGGTAGTTGTGGACATAAAAGCAGATCGAAGGTTATCAACCCCTGCCTCAGCCTCCCTCCGTCAGTCGCCCGGCCGCCAGCGGGCTCACAGGAGCTGCGTTGGCTATGAGGGGGGGTGGCTATGTCGGAATGTTTTCCAATGCATTAAGCCCTAATAGCCTCATTTGAAAACGCGTGATTTGCATACGAATTGCCAGCCTTAATTGGTCGTCACACAGCACGCGGTCCCGCGATGGCCCCGCTCCTGATTGTCGACGCAGCGGTGTGTGTGTGTGTGTGTTTGTGCGTCTGTGTGTGGTTGTGCGTCTGTGTGTGTTTGTGCGTCTGTGTGTGTTTGTGTGCGTCTGTTTGTGCGCAGAGAGAGCCGGGAACGGCAAATATAAAGATGATAAATAAATGCATTAGTCACAAATGTGCTTCGAAATGTCAAAATAAAAATAAACACGGGGCCCCGGGACGCGAACCTCCCTGACGGCGGGCCGTTTCGCCACCTTCCACCCTGGGTGGAAACGGGAACGGGGGTGGGGGGGGGGGGTGACGGATCTGCCGGCCTGCCCACCCGGGCGAGACGGGGGTAATGCACTGGATGTGTAATCACTGATCAAAAAAAAAAAAAAAGTTTGGGCTTGTAGTCCGGGCACGTTCGCCTTGTCACAGCCGTAGTTTTTACAATCCACTCTCTGCAGTTGTTTCATTCAGTGCTCCCTTCCCCCCCCCCCCCCTCCCCTCGCTCCCCCTCCCCTCGCTCCCCCTCCCAACTCCCACCTCTCTTCTTTCTGTGTGTGTTAAGAGAAAGGAAACACACACCGCCTCCCCCCCTCCCTCACCCACCACCACACTCTCTTTTTCAAGGGGAGGAGGGGGGGGGGAGAAAGAAAGAGGCTTGAGGAAAAGGACCCTCTTGTTTTCACCGCAATGCAAGAGGAAGCGTGAGAACCAGCCGAACCGGGCTTCAAGAACATTGTATCTGTCTGTTAGGATACAAAATAAAAGCCCTGGCAACAGAGCGAAAGAGCAAGGGACAGAGAGAGAGAGAGAGGGAGGGGGGGGGGGGGGGGGAGAGGGAGGATGGGGGCCACGTGAAAAGACTTCACCACTCCCCCAGTAAATGAGATTAAGGTGAGTATTGATGTGGTAATAAACGGCAGCACACTCACTGCAGCCCCAGCTCCACCCTGATAGCAGTTGTTTTATACGCCCCGCTTTGAAGGGAATCAACGCGGGAGACAACTATCTCAATCCTCCTGCGTTTACGCTGTGCCAAGCCTCCCCCCCCGTCCCCCCCCTAAAATAAACGTAACTAATAAACTAAAACACTAAACTAAAAGTCACTCTGAGCTTGAGACTCTGTCAGTCCCTTTACGCCCGGCGGTGAATGGTGATGTACGGACATAAACACAGCAGATAGCCGAAGAGCCACCACATGCAAGTTTGCCCTGATTGAAGTGGAACCCACACAAACCCACACTCACACCCCCACACACAAACCCCCCCCCCCACACACACACACCGAACACACACAAACACACTCCGAGCACACACACACACTGAACACACACACACACACACAAACACACATACCGAACACACACAAAAACACACTAACACACACCGAACACACACACAAACACACACACACAAACGCACAGCCGCGAACTAACAAACACGAGCGAACACACTCACACACACACGACACCACATCACACACACATACACACAAGAACACGCACAAACACACACGAACACAGACACACGAACAAACACACACACACACTCACACAACCACACACACACACACACACACCCAAACACTCACACACACACACTTGTGGTTGGGTTGCCCCCGGAAGGCGCGAACGCCAGGACCCTCCATTAAGCTCTGCCTAAGCTCTGCTTTCAAAACAGATGCTTGAGCAGGATAAGGCCGCGCGCTGGGAGGAGGACCGATAAGCCTGGGTGGGATGTTGAGTCAACACTATTTTTTTTTAAAGAAGAAGAAAAATACGGGTGGCAGTTTGGCAGTGTACTGTATGCATGCACTGGGTTTGGTGGGAAACCGTTTTTTGATGTGTGTTTGAGTGTGTGTGTGCTTTTAGCATCACACCGTCCAGGTGTGTGTAATGAGGATTTTAAAAAACAAAGGCCTTCTCATGGGATAGATGGGATGACACTCCTTCACGGTTCCAACAAATAACGGATGAAACGGGAAGACGTAGGCCTAGTAAACGGGAATACCGACTTGTGTGAAGGATGATCGGGAAGCAACGGCGATATCATTTCTTGGTTTGTACTATTGTTAAGGCATAGATGCAAAAAAAAAGGATTCATCATCTTTTTTAATCCAATTACGATAAATAAATGAAGATGTTTCTGCACACAATGTCTCACCAGAATGTGGGTCATTTGCGCTGTAAAAGTAGAAAAAAAGATGAAGAAAGTAGTTCACCCAGAGGCACGAAAATAGCAAGAAAGAGCGAAAGTCATAAACAAAGCAGGATAAAAACAAAAACCAAAGAATGTTTTATTCATGCCTTGCCTGATGCAGAATGTGCTCAAACACAGGTGGAAAATGTGGGTCATGAAGTTTATTTGAAACGTAGTAGTAATGTTATCCAAGCTACAACAAAAACAAGTATTGTGTTCCCCGGCCTACACCTCACCGGACCAGTGCTTAGAGCCAGAGGCTGTCTCTTAGTGTTGGACCGGTGGAAGCTTCACGTTGCAAACCGTGACAAATTAACACGTTACTTCCAACCCCGAGGTTCAAGGGCATCTGCGACTAGCTGAAGGAGATCTCGCCGCACAGCCCAGCCCCTGCTCGGATGGCAGATCACATGTTCCTGGCCTTCTCTCTGTGGTGGAGGCCTAACCCCTCGGCGCGTCCGGTTCAGTTGGGTACTAGACGAGAGCAGTGCGGCCCAGCAAGTGATCTCTCTCCCTCTGGTCATGTGATACGTCCCTCGGCGGATCAGATGACCGCTCTGAGAGAGGGGGCCAATCGATAGGCGCCGCATGCTTTCACTTTAAGTGTGTCATTTATTATTCAACGTCTTTATGTATGCATATGGCATTAGATAACCGACGTGTGGAATCAATGTCCTCACCGTAGAGAGAGAGAGACGGGCTTCTTGGCAAAGGCCGCCACGATGAAAGGAAAAACAAGTAAACTGAAAAAGAGTGAAATCAAATAAGGCCTGTTTCAGCACCAAAGAATGACGTCATGTTTATTTTTTTTTCGATTCGGGGCCTTGCATCTCATTTATTGTAAACATTTGCATTTGCCGTGCTTTCCCCCCTCCCTCCCAGTAAGTAATCGGTATCGCAGGCATCTGCCTAATGACCTGAGACAGCCCCGTCATCACATCCCATGATAAACAGCTTATATCTAGACAGTAACTAGATTATGTTTTAAGGGGGTGCTGGGTGCATATCAGCGTACGGTGATGTGTTATTTCATCCCCCGTGTAAAGATTGCATTAGGTGACTGCGGGAACATTTAATAAAAACCCAATGAAACAACCACACTGATGCCGGTCACTGGAGGCGAGAAATGCTAAATCTCAGCTAAATCGTGTTCGCGCCATGCTTGGCTAGCCTGCGCGCCCGTCTTTGGCTTCATGGCAAAAAAAAAAGCCATTATGTGTAGTCATTGAATTTTATGGCTACTTATAGCCGCCGCGCTGGACATGTACGGATAAAATATAAATAAAAAACAACAGGCAGCAGTCCAATTACCATCGGGTCACCCAGTCACGTGTCAAATAATTTATAGCCCTGCTGCTCTGACGGCTAGCTGGTAACTTCAGCCCAACAACGCCCCAATAACTATTTATGAAATGATATTGGCAGTTAAATCACAGCTACGTTCATGGTCATGAGTATTTATGGTCTCAGGCCAGTACTGTTTAATTTGTGTTTGTTTCTGTATGAATTGTAGCAAAGCCAGTCCAGCCAGCCCTAAGTTGTACATTAACATAGAATCCCTCAGACTGAAGGCCTGTATATAGCCTCTATAGAGTTTTGTCTGGGCATGTTAACATCATTGCACTTTAAAAAAAATGATTGATTTAGCTCTCACTTTGCCACATGCTCACAGAACCCGCTTGGAGTCGGCATTCGCTCCTGAAAATCAAGGTCTTAACGGGATTATCCACGGATACGACCGCGTAAATAAACCCCACCAATGTCACGACAGAACGTTTCTCATGCCTAAATTAGACATGTGTTACATTTGTGTGTGTGTGTGTGTAATCACAACTTCAACAAATTCCTCTGCTGGCGCCGTGCTAACCGTTAGCAGGGCTAAAAGGGACCTGTGAAGGTGACGCGTCTGAGAGGTCAAGGTCGACGGCGTTCCCGATGGGAGAGCAGAAAGGAGCTCTGGGGGGGGGGGGGGGGGGGGGCACCTTCCGTTCACTCCACTTCACACAGCGTATGCTGCACGGGACCAAGATACACACACACCGATACGTGCGCATATATGCACACGCACACGCACAGACTCACACATGCAAATGCACGCCTGCATACGCACACATGCAGCAACGTGTAATTCCTGACGGAATGTGTGACCTTCGCCCCCACCACTTCCAGACAGTAATTAAAAGGCAGACAGTGTATTATGTGGCTGCCACAGTTGGTCAAATAGAGATAGAGGGATTGGGAGGGCGGGGGGGTCGTGGTTGGTAGGGGGGGTAGGGGTCCCTTGGGAACCAGGGATGTGATGTCTGAAATAGACCTTGGATCCAGGGTGGGGGGCCACGACGCAGGAGAGTGCTGTTGCTCGTGGCCGGAATGTCGCGGCCTTCCAAGGTCTTCGATTAGGACGGGACAGCATCCTCATTCATAACAAGCGCATTCCTGTAGCTTTAAAGGTTAACGGTCACGCCCACCAACCCTGGCCCTAAAATACACTGCATTCTTCATGGATTCATTTCAATTGCTTTAGGGGGCTTCGGGGGCTGGCTGGTATTGGCGGCGGATGAGGAATAGCGTGCATGGCAGCTGTCAGACACGCTCATTTAAAAAGTTCCTCAGCACTGGCGTCAACATTATTGAGCTGTACGCCTCTCCATACCACTTTTAGTCTTAGCGTTGGCAACATTAAACTAATGGGCAGGGAAATCTGCATCGGCACAGTACAGGAAAGAGAAAATAGCTCCCTGTGTAACCCAGAGGGTTAGCGATTTAGCAACAATGGCATCATTATATCTTTTAATTGCATTTTTTTAACTCGTACATTCCAGCTAGGAATATTTGAATCCACAGCTGGGTATGTTGTCGTCTGTTCTGGGTTGAACAAAGTGTCATTTTGGGACTATTGTTTCATGGAGGAAAGATGATGCGTGCTTCCTGCCTGAGATAATACAGTGCACGCCCGCGAATGGAGGAAACGTTGGCATCGAGAGTGAGGTTCACTTCTGAGTCATTCTGCAGATTCGCAGGATTACGGAGAACACAATGAGAACCTTTCATGGATGGAGATAAGCATATTGCGAGGGGGGGGGGGGGGGGGGGACAGAAAATAGAAGTGCAGAGACACGCTGCCAAAAACAAGTTTAGGCTTGCGATAAGGGGCAGCGATAGAGGCTGGACTGAAAATATTAATTGAAAACGGTGAACCTGGTAAAAGGCACTTTTTTTTGGGGTCCCAAACAGTAGAGACATGCGTTGCATTTGTAATTGCATTCCTCCATCCGTCCTGAAACAGTTCCGTTGCCACGCAATGACCGCTGTTACGGACAGTGTGTGTATATTAGCCATATTTGTTTCAACCGGCAGACCCGAGTGCAGTTCTCCCTGGACCACACACACCGTGTTCTGCAGCAAAACCATCAACAACCACAGGCTGCTACCTGGAAAACCGCCATTAGGGCTCCAGATCTTCCTGGCACCGCATTCGTCTCCGGGTCTCGCAAATGAACAGACCGTCAGCCTACCGACTTTGTTTTGATGCAATTTGTCAAGCCAGCTTAATTTGGCCCGTCTAAAATGGCAATTAGAAATTGAATGCATTAGTCAGGCTCAAGGGGAAAGTCACCTGAGATCCAGCACCTCCCGCAAATACGAGCATGTGGTCGTTCCATGTGCGCGATCAATATTAATTTATATGACTGCGTTCTGCATATCTTTTTTTTTTGTCTCTCTTTGAACACTTAAGGAAGCTTGTCGCCATTACAGTCCACGGTTTGTTTCCTCCGGCGCGTACGCTTCAATACCGATTCAGAATGACGTGCCGGACGTCTGTCACAATGCCCTGCTGGGAACAACCACCGCCTAGTTACATAAAAAGAGGGAATCAGCTTTTTACACATAACACATTGTCATTTCATAAAACCCGTGCTATTTGTGGTTTCATTAATTGTTCCCTTTCGGATCTTCGTCAGGTTCTTCGCAACCCTCCGTGCCCGAGAGACACCTGATTAATTATAATGATTGGCTGGGTGGGTGGGTTTGGGGGTAGGGGTTAGGGGGGAGGGCGGGGGTTGAGGGTGGATGACATTGATGTCCATGTGTGTGTTCTGTCAACTCCCTCTTTATGCAAGAGTCGGGGCCATGAAATTGGACAGGCCAGTTTAGCGATTTTACGATCATTACACGCCGTCCCTGGAGTTCCATTATCATTTTTTCTGTCTCAACCCCCCCTCCCCCCCGCGCCATACAGTTCTCAGTTGTAAATAAAGGTTCCAACTCCCCATGCCCTAGCCTAGCTTTACCAGTCTATTCATGTTGACTGGCCTTTAAACAATGAACTTCGCCATTGGCGATGATTGGAAACTGTTGGAGAAAGAGTTGTTATTGTCAGACTTTTTGAATGCCTACTCCATATTCCTCGTGTTGATTTTTTCATGGAACAGAGGGTTTCATAACATTTATTTGAACCTCCGCAACCTTTGTTTTGAATCTGTTTTGTATGGCGTCTCACTTAGAGGAACATTTCAATTAGTCATTTGTAAAACACTTTGTGCCTTTGCTTGAAAAGTGCTATAGAAATAAAGTGGATTATGATTATTATTGGCTTACCCTTAAGCAACTCTAAACCGTTATCTACTGAAATACTACTGCTACTAAAATTAACAATGTTTGTCATCATATTTTTACTGATATATATTTAGGTGGCTCCGCTTACGACAATTAAAAGCCCCAACTGACAACATTTCCCATGCCTTATTACATCATGCTTGTGTTTACCATGACCTACAGTGTGAGCAAAGGACAGCCATTTGAAGAGCATCGTTCTGCAGCCGTACAGACTGGACACCTTTTGAAGTGTCGAGGAAGCGGGAGGGAAGCGCCAGAGGGGACGTAAACATGGAGGGTTCAGTGCAGGTGTGTGTTTGAAGCTATATCAGAAAGCAAGAACCAGAGGGAGGAGGAGGAGCAGCAGGAGGACGCGGAGAAAGTCATAGGAAGAAAGATTTTGTTCCTAGGCCGTGCCTTGTTTACCCAGCCCGAATCACAGGTTTAAGCAGCCGGTTATGCGTTTGTTTGTCTGAAATATTTAGGACAGAGATTTGGCTGGGGAAATGATTGCCAAACTGGCCTCTTCCCCCTTATATACTGCTGGGGGAGACCCTGAGCAAGGCATCGATCTTGTGTGAAAAGACTGAGAAATGGCCGTGCTCAGTCAAACATTAAATATTGATGAGATATGGCTCAGAATGACAGAAGTGCAATGTACGACATACAGTAACCCAGACCACTGAATTACCCTTCATTTCATTTGTTTCTGTGATGGTTGGAACGGTCGAGGCTTGATTAGTTCAAGTAGAATGTTAATACCAGTAAAGGCTAGTTCATATGGAAAGCCACGTATATAAACCAGTAAGTCAAATCAAGGTAGAGTTGTAGTTTTAAGCGAAGCGATTGAGATTACGTCACTTTCAATAGTTGAGGGGCGGGCGGGGTTGAAGTTGGACAACGTAACTTCTGGGTGATGAGAATTAATTGTTTAAATGTGAGAATGAGAAACACATGGGGAAAACTGAACCTAAATAATAGCTAATTGGCTGATCAGCTAGACTCAAGGAACTAGTTTTAAACAACTTTAATGACGATTTATGTCTCGATTAATGAAATAGAGGGACATCTAGGATAACATTGCATAACATTGCATAATCACTTAAATACAAATGAAACCTTTCATAACTTGTTCATGACCTTTCTCCCCGTTTACATCATCATAACGCTTTCATTATTTTAATACAGTACTTTTAGACATAAACCATCCTTTATGCTTCATAATCCCAACTGTAAAAAAAACTAATAATAATGGACAGAAACCCAACACATTACTACAAACATTTAGCGACCTGCATGGCATGCTTGTGTCTCTTCCCTGACAAAAATTCCTCCATCTTTCTCTCCATTTGTAAGCTGAGACACCCCCTCCTCCTCGCCGTAATCCCCTGACCCCAAAGGATGCGGGCTTGGGTCTTGTCATTTAAAATGGAGATGTACGAGCCGGCGTTCTGGGAGCCCCGGCCGAGTCCTGACGGTTCGGCCGGGGCTCAGGTGTCAGGAGCCATTTCCCGGCCAGAGGCCTCCACCCAAACGAGATTAGGTCCATTTATCTGATTCCAGATTGCACTAAACCTATTTCAACTGTCATTTACTCTCTGAGTGGGTCATTAGTCCTACATCTGTTTTGTTTTGCTGCCCATACGTTTGTGTGCGGGAAAGGTTGGCGTTTTCTGTTGGGTTTCCCTCTGTGTGTGAAGGCATTCGGCGATTTATCATACAGATCTTTGGAATAGCTGGGGTTCTCCCTGTGAAGAGATGGATCGGATATATCTGCATGGGTTTTCCTCTGAGGATCAGAGCTGTCGAGAAAATACATAGTAAAGAGGCCATAATACACCTTTGAGCCATTGTGGATGAGAAAGAGTTTGGAATTTAATTATTGCTTTTTAACTTAGAATTATATTTTCTAAAGGAGGATTGAGACGGGTTCCAAATGTTGTTTAATAATCGATTTCTGAGTTGAAATATATAAATATCTCTAAAGATCTCTCCAAACTTCCAATGAGTTCAGTGAAACCGGCAATAATGTGAAGTGTGAAACGCAAAAATAGAAAGCATAAGCGACGCACGCACATTAAGAGCCGCACACCCATACACGCGCACACACACACACACACACACACACACCACACGCGCACAGACACAAATACACACACAGGTCCTCCTAAGTGTGAACCTAACCCTTGCAAAGCACACCTTGGCAAACCCATTTAGCCCTTTTCTGGTTCATTTCTTTGTAGTGGAATTCAATTTTGGAACAAATCAAAGTGATTCACCATTGTGTGGGATTTTCCTTTTAAGATTACAGTGAGTGAGGTCTCCACAAATGGCTCTGGATGTGTTTTCACTTTGTGGAGTGGTGTTGCACCTCATAGTTTATTCTGTCATGTCCTGTCACTTTGGGTTATCGCCGCTCTTAATGACGTGTTTCAATCCGGACCTAGCAGGAATAATAATGGTAGGCGGCCATTGTTTTTTGGGCTGTCACCTTATGAATACAACCAGTGCCGATGGGAGGGATTTTCTTTACGACTTTGAAACTTCCCCAGCAGGGTGTTGCAAAGCTCCTTCTTCCGAAGATTATAGAATTAAATGTTTCAGTTGGCTATTACCCTTCCCAGTGAATGACGTTGTACAAAGAACCTGCCGGCAAAGTATTTTCAACTCACGACAGCTCACACTGCATGTGTCGGCAACTGCGCCGTAGTCTGCTTGTGTGAACAACAGATAACAACAATGTTCGCGAGGGCTGACAGATGTGGGTCAAAGGGAAGGGATTTTAAGAAGTGTGCCAGTGCAGTCCCAAAAGTTTGGGGTGGTATAGGGTTCACTGATAAGAAATGTGGTGAAAACTGGGTCTTCAGTTTAAAAAGAAGGGTTAGAGTCTTGCAGCCTATTTGTGAGGTGCCCCCGGAATCTGAACTAGCGTAACGTTGAGCAATCAAACCAACAAAGCATTCATTATTAAACCGAAGATAAACCAGAGAGGTTTCCGAATATGTTCATTGTTCAGTAAATAGCTAATGATTACCTCAGGACAAACAAAAAAAACGGACTTCTGAGATGCACGTTTTCCGGCGAAGACTTATTTTTGTGTTCGCTCTGGGAATGGAAGTCACTGCCTGCCTGGCCGTTGTTGTTTCGATGTTTAGTCCATGTTCCAATGTCGGCCCCTCACCTCGCCAGAACCCCCCCGTCTTTCGGTGTAATGAGGACATTCTCCTCGTTGGAAGGTTAATGGTTACACGCAGAGACGGTGCCCGAAGAACCCAAACCCTCGTGACTCCTCAAGCAATTCCACACACAACGTATCTTTTTTTCCTCTTCTTTCCTTCTGGTGGAAAGAGAGCCCATTCACCGTGTGAATGAGCCAGGTAAATCCAATTCCAAGAAGCAATGGGATTTCAGATGGGGAGCAAATTGCACTAAGGTGATGCTGGACTGGTCAAGAGACCCTTGAGGTGAAAAAAAGAAATGCTCACTTCTATACAATAGAGGACACTGCTGTTATCTTTGCTGTTAGTCGTGTTTTTATAATTGATTTCCCCCTCAGGCACAATGGCCGGCCAATAATGAAAGGACTGTCATTCCTGTTCCTTTGTGTCGCAACTTGATGAGGTCAATGGCTCAAGGTGGCCAAAGCTCACCTCTGCTGCGGGTCCCATTGTTCTCTCAGGAACTCAGGTTGGTTCGGCATGGTTGAAGTCGCAGGGAAAAGTTCCAGATATCAGAAATATATATCTATGAAATCATGGAAAAAGGATAGGTTAAGTGAAACTTTACGGGTCTGTTGAAAAGCCAAGGATGGGCCAGCATTCCGATGGGGTCTGGGTCATTTAAGAACAAATGTTCACACTTCCGTACACAAGGTTACGCTTCATTGAGAATCACTTTGGATTGACGTCGATGAATATTGCATCCTTTTAAATCACTGACAGTGACCATGGAGAAAGTTTGTCATGTCTTAAGAGGTCAATAATAAAATATTGACTCTCCCAGAAGTAGGCACTCTGAAGGTAAGCATTTAAAGAATTTGAAGCAAAGTAGGCTATATAGTCACTCAACAGGGTCAGGATTGAAGGAACAGTTTTGAAAGATTTTTTGTCCTCTACCTCCTCTCTTGTCCCGTCGTAGCCTCAAGGCAACCTTTTAGACCTAATTCTGTAAAGTCCACAAATTAAAATACACTGTTGCCTGTCACATCCCATTCAGTTTACACAACTCAACTCAGGCTATACCTTGCCTTTTAAAAGATAACGGTAATTACCTTTTTTGGCTCAAAAGGCCTTTTGAGATTACAAAGGTTTATGTAAAGCAAAGCTTTGAAAAAAATCCCACAAGAGTATATGGGAGAATTCAGACTCTTAACAGAAACATCGGGCACTATTTTAACTTAGTCTGAAACGCAAGTGAGGAGCGCCAAACGCAAGTAGCTTTGTGGGCGGTTCTATGGCGAGGTTGCTATTTTACTGGCAGATAAATTACTCTTGCCAAAAGGATTGGTCTGAAGTAGCCTCATTACCCGTAGGTGTGGTTTGGGCGTAACGTGCAATAAACCAATGAGAGTGGCCATCTCCCATCCCCTTTAAGAGCCATGAGCGCATTTGAATCTGACGAGTTGATATTTTGATAGCGCGTTTGCAGTCGTAAGATGAGACAGACGCATGACCACATGAATTTTAAACTTCAAATGGCTCAGTTCATGGCCAAATAATATGGCCTAATTCACACATGGAATAACGTCTATTCCACAACTTCAGAAATACTGAGTCCTCAAATAAATTTTGACAAAGAGAACACGCATATGATATTTGGTAACTGTGGTTCTATTTAATGATATACGCAATACATTAACAAACGTTGTTTCTTAACAGTATTGTATGCATTATCGTTATCGGCTTGTGTTCCTAATATGCATGTGTCCCCCCCCCCCACTAATAAACATTGCCATGGACTGTATTATGTGTTATGTCTTTAGTGTGCGTGTGTTTAAACAGATGGATGTACACAAGCGTGCCCGCATTCATTAATTATTTTACACACACGCGTGCGCGCCCGCATTCATTGTTTTCTCACCATCAAATACTCATCAATCCTAAAAGTTATCGGCTTGTACATGTCTGTGTTAAGAAAATATGTGTTTGCTCTACGGTGTTTGCAGATGCATCGAATTAAAAGTACAACATATTACCGCTGTATCAGCTGTTCTTTCCCAAATAATTTACCAAGAATGTGTGGCTAGGTAGATGAGAGAAGCAAAGTGTATGCGCGAGGTGTCCAAGCAACATTATGCATGCGCCCTTAAAATAGCATCTGAACAACGCGCCACTGCCTTTAAACCAGGTATTTCCTGGTTTGCGGAATTGTTTTCTGAAACTGCAAAATAGCACCAGGGAACGTTTGCGCCAGAACACGCCTCCTCCTTTCGCCGAACCGCCCCTTGGGGCGCAAGATCATTCCCTAATTTACCGACGTGTGGCACTGGAGGGAAAAGAACGCTCTGCGCTAGTTGCAAACTAGCAACGACACATGCCTCAGTGTAGAAAGTCAATTGCGCTGGATGCAAGATAGGGCTCATTGTTTCTCTGTAGGAGAGTCAGCAGGCCTTCCCAGTGTAGTCCACCACCTAAGTTTGTGTGAGCCTCGCATGGCACTACCTGTAGGAGAACTACTCCAATTAAGAGCAAAACCCAGAGTTGACACTCCACTGGGATCCTCAGCAGCTAAAGCCTCGTGCCCCCCAACTCGACACCTCCGCCAGCATAAAAAAAAAAGAAAATAGCACAGGGTTTCGGTGCACCTGTCTCCCTTTCATACCACCCACCCTCCCAGCCTCGACGCTCGTGCCACGTAAGCCGTGCTTGTAGTGGGGAAAATGTGCAGAGCAGTCGGTAGATGGAGAGATGAGTGGAGTCGAGACCACTCACACTCTGTTCACAGATACGTAGTGCTGCCTTGCTAGACATGCATCGGGAACAGGAGATGAATGCTTAAGTACTATTACTGGAAGTGCAAGTTGGTAGACAGTTTGATTTAGTGAGAAATGCCACAAGCGGGAAGATTTGTTTCCCCCCTCGCCCACTATTCTGTTTGGGATGCTGCAGACCCTTGGAGATGATGCAGTCTGGTGTTGCTCCCGGTTTTATCTGTTTTCCTTTAGTTAGTTCTCTCTCTCTCTCTCTCTCTCTCTCTCTCTCTCTCTCTCTCTCTCTCTCTCTCTCTCTCTCTCTCTCTCTCTCTCTCTCTCTCTCTCTCTCTCTCTCTCTCTCTCTCTCTCTCTCTCTCTCTCTCTCTCTCTCTCTCTCTCTCTCTCTCTCTCTCTCTCTCTCTCTCTCTCTCTCTCTCTCTCTCTCTCTCTCTCTCTCTCTCTCTCTCTCTCTCTCTCTCTGTCTGTGTGGGGGGGGGGGGGGCTATCTAATCTTTGAACCTAATTGTACTCCCTGCTGAGTCATGGTGCATTCGATGGTACTGTATATGAAAAATGAGCAAGAGGAAGTGATGTGACAAGTGGCAACTCACTCCGTCCATTTGCCCATGCACAGAATGTGCTGCACCAATGCATGCTGGGTGCTGCTGCGTGCGCGGTCTTCAGGAACACATCACTGCATGTTCATGGACATGTACAGGAGTGCTACATCCACATCCACAAGAGAAGGGTCAAACACACATGCAGTATGCATGTCAACAGACCCACACACAAGCACGCATATACAGTGTCACGCGCACACACGTATGCACACAAACCAAAACCTACACACAAACCAAAACACACACACACTTACACACAAACAAAAACACACACACCAACACACAAACAAAAACACACACACCTACACATGAACAAAACACACACACACCTACACGCGAGCAAAAACACACTCCTCCATCTCGTTGACAGTACCGGGCCCCCCTACATGAAGAGTGGGGGTGTGGGACAAGCAATTGAATGTCGACGCAGGTCAGGATAATAAGCTGGTGGGGGTTTGCTGACTCCTGCTGTTTTTCTGTCCCCCCCCTGCAGGATTGGTGCCCAGTGACCCTCAATTAAAGGCATCTTTAATTGATCATGTTCCATATCCAGTAGTGGAAATGGGTCGGGTTTTCGGTTTCCCGGCGCCGTCATTGTACGTGTCTCGCTTGGCTCCTGCCTTGATTAATTGTGGAAGAACGTACATCTCTCGGAGAAGCGGAGTCAGTGTAATTAACTATCCACTCAAGGTCTGCCTTGAAATTAATAACTGTGATGTCTAATCAAGATTTACATCAAACAGCAGGGAATGCCATTTGAATATTTGATCAGACCACATACTATCAATTCGGCGACAGGCTACATTCCTTATTATTTTGCCACAGTATTCCCGTTGGTAAAATTAGTCAAAATTATGGAAATAAGCTCAAGCTGATCAGTTTTATGTGGTATCAGCACCTGCCTCTGAGGTACCGGTCCTTTAATTAATTGAACAGTAATTAACAGTTAAAGTCAGGATCCTGAAAGAGAGTGAACTTGAAAGGCAACGCTAAACTAATGAGGTTCTACTTTGAAGTGATGAACTCTCTGGGTCCACGGTAATCGTGGGCTTCTGGGCTTGGGCTCGGTTTATCTGGAAGGCACCGCGCTAGACGGGGACATGTAATGCTGTTCTTTAACTTTGTTTAACTACTTTTGGCATCGGACGAGACCTTGACTTTATGTTGTTGTGGGCTACACTATATTTCACCGTAAGCTGCCCATATTTTATCTCTCGAGTGAATTATGAAAGAGCAGGTGGGAGCTTGACCCAGACACGGTGCACACCCAGTTCACATTTGCATCTAGAGGGAGGATGAACCTGCAATATTTGTGTCTTTATTTGTTTGTTTGTAGCCACAGTGTTCCCACCAGCGGAGGCTTGACCGTGAGGCTACTAATATATTTAGATTCCCGCCTCACTATGCGGAAATGTCGTCCACGTCTCTCTTTACACATTAAAATCCCTTTGAACGTCAATCCGACCTGATATATTGTTAGTAGATGGGCTGCTATCTCTCTCCTCTCCTTGTTATTTATGATGAGTAGCAACAAGGCTAAGGTCAAACCATTGAAAGACACAGCTCTAGAGTTAGTATTTTTTCTATTCCGACTGCTAGCAATGCCAAAAGGAGGCAGGAGGTTGCGTCAAACAAGAGAGCCGGTGGTATAATTACTGTACTTCTGAATTCAATGTGACAACCTCTGACACAGAGACTGTAGATGGCGGAGGACTGGGCGACGGGTTCTCCTGTGCCTTCTATTTTTATATCATAGCTCTATCATGAACCGTGCCTGTGTTGGATGCTACCGGGGGGAGAGCAGAAGTGTTAGCCGGAGCCCCTGAAGCTGTTCACCCTCCATCAGAACTTGGGAGGTGTACGTTACTTGGGTTGCTGGGGGGGGTTGGGTGGAGTTGTTTACTTTTCTCCAGGAGCCAGCCAATCCTGATCCTTTGCGCAGGTGTGCCATGAGTCCACACAAGATGAACCCGACAGCTTGAGTCACAGGACACACTGGGAACGGGTGATATGCTAATCGCACAAACAAACAAACACTGACAGAATTCAGTGGGATTTTGAAGAAACAAAACTACAATTTATGCTAGGTAATAAAAGGGACCGGGGGGAGAGGGAGGAGTGGGAGAGAATTATTATTATGGGTTAGAAAGCAAGAATCCTAAAAGCATAATAATTGGCTTTACACTCATTGGGAAATGCAACGCTGTATCTTTAATTAAATAAATCTGTGTGTACAGCCCTCGTTGCTAGAATGACAGACAAGGGAGAGAAAATATTTGTGTTTCTTAAGCTACAATTCAAGAGTTTCTTTAAAACTAACTGCCTGCAAGAGTGGAACCCATGAGTGTCTTTAATCTGACTGAAAACTGCAGGAGACAATAAAGGAATGATGCAGAAGGCTTTTGAGACTATTTCTCTATGATATATTGCCGGTCCGTCTATCCATCTGTCTGTCTGAATCTATCTAATTCCCGGTCTATATGTCTCTGTGTGTCTGAAAGTCTCTCTGTCCATCCAAATCTCTGCCTGTCTATCTCTCCATCTGTCTGTCTTTATCTATCTCCTTTTCTGTCTGTCCGTCATTCTTTCTGTATGTCTCTCTCTATGTCTCTGTTCGTAAGTCGTCTCTTTCTAACTCCTTGTCTGTCTGTCTCTATGTCTCTCTGTTCGTATGTCTGTCTGTCCCTTTCTAACTCTCTGTCCGTCGGACACAGACTCGTGCGTACTCCCAGCTCCTCCACCTGGAGCCTGCTCCTGTGGGAGGGTTGTTGCCACTCAGATGTCATTAACGTCAGGTGTGCCGTTTCAGCCCAGCAGACGTGGGGGCGGGGGTTAGTTATTGATGTTGTTGGGGGTTGCTGCGGGGGGGGGGGGGGGGGGGGGGGGTCATTGCGTCTGCCTGCCTCTTGTCTAACCAGCTTCCGCGGGAGACCGCTGCCGCCGGGGGCGAATCATCCGGTGACAAAAGCAGACGAAAGCGACGGCGACGGATATAGAAAATAAGGTGTTGTGCTGTGCACACCACGAACTGAGGTAGTGGGCTCCCAGGGGAGGGAGGGGGGTGAGGCCTGCCTCTAAACTCGTATAAATAATGGTTATTAGAACCTGCCCTGCTCAGGGACGGGAGATCTCTTTCTGCTTTTTTTTCTTTTGTCAGCATTTCGCTCAATGGAAAGTTGCTGGAGGCATGAGAACGACGAGGAGGAAGATGATCGGCGATGAGGAAGACTAGCGCTTGCAATTACAGACAGTTTAGTTGTGTGTTGGTACCGATGGATACATTACGGCACTAAAGCTGCCACAATGAGATGTTTCATTACCCGGGCCGCTCCACGGACAGTGCAGGGCACAAATGTTATCTTGGACTGAGGCTCCGTTTTCCACTGACGTACCCTATGGAAATCAGACCCGGATCCTAACGGAGGCAGGCAGGGTTAAATACAGCATACACTGTTTTTACAGCTGCATGCATGTTTGCAATGCAATGATGAAGCGCATGCATGGGTAATGCAGCCCGTCAAAGTATTTTCACACACTGTGTATTATTGCTGTATTGTATGATGTATAGTATTGATGTTACTGTGTCATTTGAATTGTACATTTAATATACATGGGGGGTGGGGGGGGGGGATAAATAAAGCATACAGCATACTGTTTTTACAGCTGCATACGTGTTTGTAATGATGTAGCTCATGCATGGGTTATGCAGCACGTCAAAGTATTTTCACATACTGATGTGTATTTTTGCCCTATGGTATGACGTAGTATTGATGTTTGTGTGTCTATTTAATTGTACATTCAATACACCTGCACCTTGTTGAAATATTCTTTTATACATGTAGCCTTTTTTTTTTTTTTAAATATACATGTATGTATTATTTATATGTGAACATAAAATGTGAGGGGACATAAAAAAAAAAACATGTTGATGCTATCAAATATGTGCTGACATGCAAACAAAAATGTACACACACACACACACACACACACACACACACACACACACACACACACACACACACACACACACACACACACACACACCCTTGTCAGGTTCGGCATGGCACCAAACCATAAAGGAGTTCATTGCAGATATAATGGTGTCGGGCGTGCGCCAGCAGATTGCAGAATCTAACTTGGCGAGCAGGAAGCAGGGATCGTCGTTCGTCTCCATCCCTCTTAAATCACCGGTCATAACACGTGCCATTAGTTCGCCTAGCGAGATTCAATCAGCGGCACTCACAAAGCCATGCCTGACACACACTGGATGGCAAGTGCTTTTGTCAGGCGCGCCGCTAAGGAAATTGCACACACTGTGATTCTGTGATAGCATTGTTTTTAGCCCCGCATGGAGAAAGGGAAAGAAAGAAGTAAAAGAAAAAAAAAAACGAATCTATTTGGAGCAAATCTAATCTGCCTAATCTCCTTTTTAAAGGTGGGGAACAAGGGGTGGAGGCTGGTTTCCGAAGGGGTGGTGCCGCCTTGCTTTCCAGGGGCTGCATGCTATCTGGGAGGGCGTAGGAGGAAATGACTGTGGGCGAGAGGATATTAAACTCCAATTGGTGAACAGCGATAAGCATCCACATTTGGCGATTGATTTCGGCATCGTATCAACTAAATCACCCCTAATTCACTGGGATGGGCCTGTTTGTTGGTGCACAATGTCCGGCACTGCCCACCAGTCGCTCTGCATTTCTTGCATTGATTGGCGTCATTTTGATGATGACAACATTGTGACCGCTAACCTTGAGCTAACGGACAACAATATGCATATTAACTGAAAGAGCAAAAAGACAAGGTGACACATATACTACTCTACTGCTATGCTACTGTTATAAAATCATTAATAATTATATACAATTAGAGTAGAGGGGGGATGAAAACACAAAGGCAAACCAACCATGAAAAATAAAACCTGACAAAACAAGAACACAGTGAAATGCTATTACTGCTGCAGTGCAGAACAAAAAAGTTAGTTATGTCCTCAAGGTGTAAATAATGTAAATTCGTCCTCACAAAAGCAGGCCGGTATGAGGCCTGTGAATGAAGGTAATTTGTCAGGTGATTGGAAATAGTGTATCTTAGCAACTAGCCTCGAAGAGCACAGACAGTGACAGTGGTTGGTCACAGGATGAATCTCCTCTCTCTATCTCACTCTCTTTGTCCCTCTGTCAATCTCTCTCGCTCCCTCCTACTATGTTTCTCTCTCTCTCTTTCTCTGAGTGTCTCTACTCTCATTGTCACATTCTGTGTGTATGTCTCTTCTCTGTTTGTCTCTCTCTACCTCCCTCTCACTCTCTGCGTGTCATTCTCTTCCACTCTCTACCTTTCCCTCCCATTATCTCTCTCTCTCTTTCTGTGTCGCTCGCCTTCTTTGTATTTCTCTGCGTGTCTCTCCCATTCTCTCTGTGCTTCTTTCTGTCATTTTCAATTCTCTCACTCTTGCTATCTCTGTCTCTCTTTCTCATTATCTCTCTCCCTCGTTCTCTCTCTCTCTCTGTCTCTCTCTCTCTCTGTCTCTCTCTCTCTCTCTCTCTCTGTCTCTCTCTCTCTCCAGACGTAGCTTCACCGCCACCGTAGCGTCGCAGGAACCCATAGCCTCAGTGTAAATGGCAAACCATCTGTGTGGTCAGGGGAGAGGAGCCTGTACATCCCCCACCTGGACACCACAGCACAGGAATTAATTATTAACGCTTGAGATTCCCAAACACAAGGAGACAGACGGGACTCCCGTCTGTCTCCTTGTGTGAAACCGCACCCCATCGGTGCGGTTTCCCTTAGAGATGGGTGCTTTCTTACGGCAACTTGGACAAACATTGCAACCCATATTTCGGTTTCTGTTTTCGTTTAGCACACATTTGAATTGGGCCTTGATAGCGTTTGGGGGTATCTTCTCAGACAGAGGACTTCTGGTTCAGCAGGCCTGTCCGTCGGCGACATCCTCATGCGTGGGTTCAAGTGCTAATGGAAACAACGGGCAGCCAAGTGAATTATAAAATGTGCTGGAATTAGTGATATTCTATTCTGATCGTCCCAACTAGGCCGTCACATTATCGATTTATTTTTCTCAGGTCAGCCTTTTTGTGAAAAAAGGCTGGGAAAATGGCGTGACATCAGCCATGGAGTTCCACTGAGCGAGGCTGCCGTTCAGACGTGAGTGTAATATCACTGTAGCCACTGGACAATGGCCTCAGTGTGCTGAGCGTCTCCCTCCCACCCAACAACTCCTGCACAGTGACACCTTGAGCCACTTAGTGGACAAACAGCTTGGCTGAGGGTGGTTCATTGTTATCATCATGTACACACTTCATTCGTACAGCACCTTGTTGAAACAAAGTCTGCAAAGGGCTTTAGTGTGCATGATCAAAAAATGGTTTCAAGCTGGAAGGAGGGGAGCAGTCGAATAGCCCAAAAAATAAATGAATGGAGCCGAATTTAACCCTAGGATCTTTTAGCTGGGATTCAAACAGCCCTAGTACCTCTAGTTGATCCCCCTCCTACAAAGTGATTGATGCAAACTGCTGTAACTTGTAATGGACAGTCCCTGACAGGTGACTAACGCGCAGTAAACAAGGATATTGGAAAAACGACTATGATCTCAGAAGTGCTGCTCCTTGATGGAGGAATTATTATCAGCATTCAGAACACACCGAATCGATACGGATCACTATAAAGACCCATGTTAAAGAACACAATCCATTATGGAGAAATGGCAGAGCAACATCTCGGAATCATTCATGCTTTTCAATGTTCTTGTTTCGGACAATGTTCTATGTGATGGATGTATGTAATGTGATGGATGTGTTTTTGCTTTGTGTGTGTTTGTGTGTGCGTGTGTGTGTGTGTGTGTGTGAGAGATTGTGTCGAATAAATGGAGATTTCTTGAGAGTAGATGTAGAGGGACTGCTGCTTGAAAGGAAGAAAAGGAGATTTACTACACCTGCTGTTTCCGTGCGGAGGCAGAGACAGACACCATAATGACAATGCTCAAGGAAGAGTCTTCCCGCCACAGGTTGCCGGAGGCAACCACTCACACACTTTCCCCCATAACTCATCATAATGAGAAACCTCCTCCCTAAAACGCCTTAATATACGAGAGCTGAAAGCCTTTTTAAGAATGAGGTATCTTCCATTCGAGAGGAGGGAAAAAATTGTAGCCTACTCGCGACGAAATGATCAGCCCTGAGACAACGAAGCTCATAAAATACTATATTATAAAACATTATCATTAGGTTTGCTGCACCGTTCATCCATTAGAGAGAGCCATATTCATAAAGATACCTCGTTCACTTTCTTTCTCTTAGATCTTCATATTGAAATATACGATTCGCGATCAAATCCCTCAAATGCTACTATTTTCCTTTATACATAGAGATTGGTGCCCGACTTGGTAATTAGATATGATTGTTCGCTCAAGCTAATGGAAAAGCTTTATTCCACTTGCTCCTGACGGCACGCCTGCTAATTATGCAAGCTAAAGTGACCCAACCGACACGTGATTTTTCATCATTTGAGACACTGTAAGTCAGGTTGTGGGTAACATAAGGGAGGGAGCGGGGTGATTAATCAAACAACTTCACAAGGCATGCGTGACAGCTATGCACCATGCGTCGCACATTCAAACCACTCAATTAAACCCAGAGCCAGAGACAAAGAGAGAGCGAGAGACGGACTCTAAAAACTATGGAACAAGGTGTGTAGAAACACCTGCTGTGTCTCTTGACAAAAGGGTTGGCTTATTAAGAGTTCGGGAGTCTAAACACTCACTGGCAGGAGACAGGAATCACTATTGAACAGTCCGTGATTGGTGGTGGGGGGGGGAATTGATCTATCTCGGGAAATTATTTCTCCTTGCGTTGAGTCTTCGCTTAAAACGACAACAGAAATCAATGCACCATTCTTGTACATTGAGGCCTTGCAAAGGTGAATGGAAGACGCGGGCCTACGTCGGAAGATATACAAATCCAGGGCCATGTCCATGTGCAAATAATCAGTGAAATAAACACCAGCCTAGGTATCTCACACGCCCCCACTCTCTTCTCAGACACCATATTTCAACCTGTCTCTCAGATGCAGCATCCTTTGCTTTGCATACGCCGTTCCTCGGTTTCCATTTACGACCCAAGACGTTTCTCCATTCCCGCTCCTTTATTTCTTTCTCTCTTCCTCCTCTCTCTCTCCTCGTCTCTTTCCCGCTCCCCAGTTGATATACCTTCCCCGCCAATCAGGCCTAGGTGTTGTGGCACTTGAGGGCCACCGTAGGGGTGAAACGATGAGGGGCGGGCTGCTGTGATGGCAGTATAGCGTGATAGAGGTTTCCTAGCAGCAGGCGGGCCTCGATAGCTCCGCCGGTTGCTAATGAAGACTTTTCTCCGGCGCTGTGCAGTCACTCGACTCCACTGGAGACCATGTCGGAGGGGGAAAATGCCAAAAAGAAAAAGCGGTATTACTAGTTGAAGGAAAATGAAGAGTTGTAGTCGGCGGTTGAATCTTGGAAAAAGGGTTTTTTTTACGGCAATAAGAATAGTCAGGTTTTATGGTATCATAGGGACATTTTATGAAGTGTTTTACACAAGCAGCTCCTCTGAACTGGAAGATATATGGGGGTTCTTTTGATATTATGTGTGGTACTGGGAATAAGGAGAAACACTGCGCGTAGATCCAACCAGCGGTTTTCTAAAACAGTTTTTCGCAAATCTGAAAAATAACTGGACAAACCTTCCAATATACTGAGACATTCTCTTCGAGGAATCGTCGAAAGGGCACAGGTGGAATGCAGCATTAAACAACCTGTTTAGGAACTGACTGTTATAGATGTGCAATCTGTGTAGCACCGAATGGGTCGGCCGGAAAAATAACTATCCATTACTCACATTTTACAAACCCCCCCCTGCTGTTCTCCCACAGCGTTGCAGCTTATGACCCCCCCCAGAGGGCAGTTCATTTGAGCTTCCAACCCTCATCTCTCACCAGGCTTAACGTCCCTGCTATTTCTTTATTTATTTTTAGCCTTTTATATCTCCCAAATTGGAGGATATGTCCGCTGTAATTTTCGAAATATAAATAAATAGTGTAACTCAATTACCTCCACTTTTGCCCTTTGGTGGGATCTGTGTTTGTGTTTGTGTGTGTGTGTCATATCACTGCTCAGCACAACACAGCCCAGTGGGGGGGGGGGGGAGGCTCACAGATAAGTATTAGGAGCCTACGTTTGTGATTAAACATCGCCCCACGACCACGCTAGCTTGTCCTTGGCCTCGTCCTTTGAGACTTTCACTTCGGGGGAGTTTCGACAACAAGTTTTGTCGCCGCAGTCGTGGCATTGTGCAAGGTCGTTAGGGGCCGTGAGGTTTATTTTGTTGTATTTATATTGTCCTTAATTTGCAAACTAAAGCATGAACGTATCAGGGTATCTGTTTGTGTGTTATTGACAAAGTCTTAGTCTCAGTCACTCACCTTGCTCACTCTCGCTTTCGTGCTCTCTAACTCTCTCTCGCTCTCTCTCTCTTTCTCCCCCCTCTCTCTCTCTCTCTCTCTCCCCCCACCTCTCTCTCTCTCTCTTTCTCGCTCTCTCTCTCGCTCTCTCTCTCGCCCCCCCCCCCCCCCCCCCCTCTCTCTCCCCCCCCCCCCTCTCTCTCTCTCTACAATAGAGACATAAATAGACAGGTTAATGAGGTGCAGGTGTGCCTTGTCGCAAGCGTCTGCACCTTTGCTGTCATCACTCCACCATCTCCCTCCCTTCCTCCTCACCCTCCACACCCTCCTCCCCACCCCCCCCCCCCCCCCCCCCCCTCCGCCTCCCTTCACACCCTTGTGCGTGCTTCGGCAAAGTTTTCACATCAACTTCACTTAAGTGCTTTCATTTTCTTCCTTTCACCGGTTTAATTGTGCTGCCTTGTTCTTGTTAAGTTCGCCCTCCTCTCGCGCGGTGAAGTAAACTGAAGAGAATCCGGGGGAAACGTATTATCAAATGGATTTAATGAATCAGTAATCACAGCATGTACAGACACGCTCTTCAGATGCACAAGCTAATGTAGCCAAGTCTGTTGGCGATAACGTAGCTAACCTAATTTGATTTAGTAACATATGTTAATATTTAAAATTAACTCTTGGAAATTGATTCACATATGCTATTTGATCACGTTGATTAATCATGTGTATGACTTTGTTTTTTTTATCAGTGTTTAGGCGTTCCAGATGGCAAAAATCTCACTATAGTGGATGATGGTACACAGCAGTAACAAGCAATTAGCCAACCGAAGAATGTACATTTACAAAAAGCCTAGCATTACCTCAGTACCCTGAATCTATTTGACAAGTAGGATTATATGTTAGGGGAACAGTTATGCTAGCCTTTCGAACTGCTTCAGGGAACTGCAGCAGTGGCTCATGAGTCTGGCCTGTGGTCACAGGAGGGTTCCTGGATCGATCCACAGCTCCTCCTTGCTTTGTGTTGAGGTGCAAGACGCCTAACCCTGACCGCTCCCGACGAGCTGGCTGTTGCCTAGCACGGTTAGCACTGCCATCGGTGTATGAATGGGTTAAAGGAGGCGATAATTGTAAAACATTTTGCGGGGCCAAATATCTGATCTGAATGCGTTATAATGCATTCTGTTGAACCATTAAACGTATGTGTGGCAAAATGGGGATCTACAACAGCAACGCCATTTCCTTGAATATGTTGGAGCATTGGTGTTTTTACTAATCTTATTCCGAATAACAGCCCCGGGCCGTGGACACAAGAAACATCTCTCTTTGCATCGACATCTCAACAATGTAGATGAGAGAGAGATTCAAAACGCAAGGCCAATAGAGACCTCAAACCCTAGACCTGGGATGCCAATGGTCCAACTGGTCCTGTTTGCTTTTTCCGTGGAAACAGAGTTGATGTGTGAGCGAGATTCGTGTATGAAGCGGTAGGCTCCTAAATTAGACAATAGCCCAGTGTGACGGTTCCTCACACTGGGCTATTGTGTTACGAGTTAATATGGAGAATGATCCTGAATGATACCTAGCTTACAATTGTGGATGTCCTAGTCAGTAACGGCCGCAATAGGCCTATCTTAATTAGTCTTGTTGTAAGACCCTGCGTAACAAGCTTGAAAACGAGAGAAACTCTCTGCCCCGTCTTTCTATTTAATTGCTTTTTCGCTGTATTCCCTTACCAGTGAACCCAGCATGCTAGCATCTCTCTATGTTGTATAACATATAAAATAGAAAGCAGCTTGCATAGCATGTCAAACGGAGCAACAGCTGTTGACTGACTGATACGTGTGTGTGTGTGTGTGTGTGTGTGTGTGTGTGTGTGTGTGTGTGTCTCACGCATTTGTCTGCGTGTGTACATGTGCGTGTGAGTAAAGAGAGATTGTATCTTTGTGTGAGTGTGTTGTGCCCCTGATGTGTGTGTGTGTGTGTGTGTGTGTGTGTGTGTGTGTGTGTGTGTGTGTGTGTGTGTGTGTGTGTGTGTGTGTGTGTGTGTGTGTGTGTGTGTGTGTGTGTGTGTGTGTGTGTGTCGGAAACCCGGCTCTCTTGGTAGGTGAACATGATTTCATCCGGGGCAGTGCTTCATCCACTCCGACTCCTGAGACAACAGTATGAGGCTGACAGGTTCGTCACTCGGCTGCTTCTGTCTGATGGCAGAGAGGCCCTGGGTGCCGAGTGAGATGAATCCTGGATAAAGGCTCAATTAAAGAAGCGGGATCGTTTGGCATGCCGCGGGCGACCCGCGCCCGGCCGGGCTCTCGATGGGACATGTCAGCCGGCTCCAGGCATTGAGTGCGGACCGTCAACTCAGACTGACGGCCTGTCATCTCTCCTCTTTCAGCCTCAGTAAACGCCGCCTCCCTCGCTCTGCTCACACACACGCACACACATTAACAGAGACTGGCGCGGGTACGTTAACATAAACACACGCAGAGACACACAAACAAACGGACGCATACTAAAACTAACGCACACACGCACGCATATTAACACTGAGACGGTTACGTTAACATAATCACACATACAAACACGCACGCACACACCCACGCGCACGCACCCACAAACACACACCCGAGCGCAAGCGCGTTCGTACGCGCTCGCGCGCACACGCACACAAATGAACAGTAACTGACATGGGCACATAAACACACACACAAACACACAGACACATACTACCACTAGCACATACACACACACGCACACACACACAGATATACTAACACTTACACACACATAAACACACACACATACACTCAAGGTACCAACATCTACAGTCCATGCATGCATGTATGTATATCTATAGATAGAGAGCCTTGTCATACGTACATTCTGTACAGACCGAGCACACATAACAGAGAGCCTCCCACGCAGAAGAGGAGAGTGTTCAGTGAGTGATGCATCGACTAACACACTTCTCTCTCTCACTCTCCTGAACACACACATACAAGCGCCCAAACAAACACACAGAGCGCCTCGCATCCGACACGCATCTATCACACACACACACCCACACAAACACACTCGCGTGCAAACGTGCACATGCAAGCGCAAACACGCGCGCTCGTAAACGTGCACACTCGCACACACACACGCACACCTGACGTCGCAATCGCGTCTTGCTGCCTCTCCACAGCTCTTTTCCCAGCTTCCCCTCAGAGATGCATGACCACACTGCCCATGCAAAGTACACACATGCCTTAAAACACAAACACACACACACAAACACACACAGGCAGGCCACCGACCACAGTGCCACACAGATCTGTCACACACACGCACACACAGAAACACACATTCACAGAGGCAAGAATATGTCTATAGGCAGATTTAAATTGGCGTTTACTGCTGCGCATACTAAGTATGCTCAACGGCATATGTCTTTGTGTCGCACAAACACACACACACACACACACACACACACACACACACACACACACACACACACACACACACACACACCTACATTCTTAGCAAACAAATACATTTCTCTATCATATGCACACACGTGCAGCGTCATATCTGTATAAACTCCACGACACAGACACAAAATAAATGGCAGAAACGTACATCAACCACGAATGCACAATTTTGCACACTGGTGCACGGGCACATACAGTCTCCGAGCCCACACAGAGGCCCCCACACAGCAATTAGTGTGAAGGAGTTTACTGTAGTGCTGGTTGATGGTCCTCCTGGTCTTAATGAGCACCCCCCGTCCACGGCCCACATTATATCCACAACCCCCCCCCCCCCCCCACTGCCGCCCCGCCCCTCTCCCATGCTTCATCTCCCCAGTGCAGCCTCCCTCCCCAGCGCTGGGCTGCAGCCAGTAGAAGTGGTAACCTTGGGAGGGGCGCGGCGCCGCCGATGGAGTCGTCAACGAGCAATAAACCCCAGGCAGCGGCAAAGTGCACGCCAGACGCGGCTTTCATCAACGACCTTGATTCTCCGTCGGCCATCTTTTTTGATGCTCGGCAGCCCAGCCAGGAAGCGCACTATGTTGCCCTGCTTGGCTTTACAAAAGCCGGTGGAAGCGTTTTTAAGTGGTTGACCCAAATCTGCCGGGCTGAGCGCTGTATGGAGACGCAGCACGCCCCCCCCGAATGGAAACCAGGGGGGGGGGGGGGTGTAGGGGAAGGAAATGCGAAGAGGGGTTTAAGGATTGTGATGCAGCACGCATTCGCCGGTCGGTTGGCGTTCTAATAGCTGGTGTCATGTGCATTTCACTGTCCTTTGTGCTTGGCTGAGCCTCGCTCTACGAATTGGAGCACCAATTTAGCCCCCCTCCCCACCACCAATCCAAAATTACAATGCTGAAGTGGATCAACGGAGGGTGTGTGTGTGTGTGTGTGTGTGTGTGTGTGTGTGTGTGTCTGAAAAAAGTATTCCAAAGTCTCTTAAGTCTTTCCGTGGTAGACGCTGACTCTAGTTTGTATTAGAAACAAGCTAATTTAAAGTGCAATAAGAGAAGCCAGCCCCCCTTCCCTCACGTATTTAAGGCGGGAGATGGTGTAGCTGGAGGCAGACTGTGTGGATGATAAAGCTTGGCTCTGACCAGCTTTACAACACCAAAACAGTGGGGATATTTGAAGCCGATAAAAAGCATGAGACTGATTTGCTTGCTTGGAAATTTCGATTTCATCCAACTCGAGAAGCACAAGGAACAGTTGCAGCAAATTGGACCCCCGTTCCGAGCAATGCCCCTTTAAAAAGCACTCAATATGTTGAAACTCCACCGCCATATATCTACAGGAAAATAAACGTATGGTGGTGGTGGTGGTGACGATGCAAACCCCTTTATACACACCCTCGCATTGTACATCATAGGCAACATCTCTCAGCTGGCCAGGGAGTCCATGGTGAGATGGGACTTGTTGGTCGTGCCCCCACTCCCAGTGGTGGTTGGTATTCACAAGATTATCGCCCTCGACCCTCGAAGTCTGCAATGGTTACCCAGCAACAAGCTTCCTCATGCCCCAGAGAGGGGGGGGGAAGAGAGAGAGAGAGAGAGAGAGAGAGAGAGAGAGAGAGAGAGAGAGAGAGAGAGAGAGAGAGAGAGAGAGAGAGAGAGAGAGAGAGAGAGAGAGAGAGAGAGAGAGAGAGAGAGAGAGAGAGAGAGAGAGAGAGAGAGAGAGAGAGAGAGAGCGCGATGGAGCGATCGATTTGACACAACAGGACTAGCTTTCACCTTGTTGTATAGGCGAAGAAAAGTGGAGAGGAAAGAAGAGGAAGAAACAGAAGAAAAGCAGTGGTCAGCCTCCAACCGATGTTCCAAAGCGGCGAAGGAGGAGAAATATAGTGGGAGCTGCGGTGGCTGGGAGAGAGGTTGTAAACATGGCCTTGGTCAGGCCCATAAACATCCTCTAGCTCACTGCACTCGGAGCGGGCATTAGATGTTATTATGAAAAAGTCCTTGGTTGCACTCTCCTCTTACGACTCCCAGGGCATTTGTGGGACTTATTAATGCATCATCTTCTTGAGGATATGTGTCCTAGCTCAAAGACACACACACGCATAAACACACAGACATACGCACACGCACACATACACACACACACACACACACACACACACACACACACACACACACACACACTATCATTGTGAAGCAGAATTCACCATTCGTTGGATTGTTCACTCACTAATAGCGAGCTGGGTTACCACTATAGTGAGACGAGTTCGTTTTACCTTACTGATGATCAAAGAGGAAGCTGGATCTGATCCACTGAGTCTTGTGTTCTTACGTTCATCTGGACGGCGTGCCGCTTTCCCTCGGGATCGATCTGTTGTGTGGTAAATAGTACAACAGCGGTTCGATCCCGCCAACCTTGCAGGGACTGCGTGTGGTTGTGTGTGAGTGTTTGTATGTTTGTGTGGGTGTGCGTGTGTACGTGCGTGCACGTGCGCGTGTCATGTTCTGCCGAGCCTGAGTGCGGCTGCCCTAACTGAGGAAGTCCAGTGGCCAGTGAGTCAGCAGAAGTCTGCGGGCAGACTCCTTCTTTTGTATCTAAGAGCAGGGGCTAAATCTGGGCTTTATGAATCCGTTACAGCGATCGTTGATTTCTGCTTGTTAGCCATTATGTTTATGTTTGTTAGAGGACACAACCTCCTCCCCATTATATTTTGAGTATGCAGACACCAAAATCCAACCAATGAAGGTATCCACAGGACTTTAGTGAGCTGACGTATTTATTGATCGGTTGCACCTTCTCTAATGTGGCCCCCCACTCCCTCTCCCTTCTCCCCCCGGCACCCCCTGCCCAAAAAGACAGACATTGATTCTGAGTTTGTATTGCAGACGATTGTGAATCGATCGTTTGCTCGGTCGCCTGGATCGCCTGGAATGCATGCTTTCTCTGTCTCAAAGCGCAGAGAGAAATCCTCGTTGCCTAGTGTTTCCTCTGCAAAAATAAAGCAGGAGGATGCATCTTCTGAGATAATCAACACACAAACCCTGTTCGAAGGTTCTACGGTCCTAGCTAACTGAATGTGTTTTATGTTGTCCACTGAACTCTAAAAGGAGTAGGTTGTGAGAATTTTGCACGATGCACACATTTAGTCTTCTAGGACTTACACAAGAATTTACATTCTGTAGAGGAGTTGGCCCCTAGAAAAGATCCGTGCTGGGAGAGGAGATCGGGGGGGGGGGGGTGTCATGAAGCAATTGTCTGTAAATGAATGACAGGGTCACCTACCACAGTAAAATGTTAATGCTGAGGTAGGCGTGGCTGAGCATGCAGGAGGACTTGGAAGAGGAGAAAGGAAGTGGCGAGGGTCGAATACAGGAGCAACCGAACGGCAGTTATCGAAGCAAAGCGTCACCTTTCTGCCCCTGCTGGAGGAACATAGCCCTTCAATGTATATCATTCTGGCATTGGCTGGGCAGCAATGGATTTCAATTATGGGTGCAGGATTATGTTGTTCAAAAAACGACAGCCAATAAGTGACGAATCTCAGGAAGCTCCTGATATATATATTTCTTTAAGCATTAATTATTAAAGAAAATTTCATAAATACAAAATGAGAGACTGCTCCGGATCGTTTGATCTGTCATTCCGATCATGCATTAATGCTGTCAAAAATGTGGTATTGATGAAGAATGCAAACAAGGTTTGGGTCCTCTGTGTGTCATTCAGGCAGCAGATTTACTTCACACTTGGCCCATGTGAATTGAGTGTGAACGCGAGGTGGAGGGAGTGTGAGAGAAAGACAGATATAGAGAGCACACTGGTTACAGGGTTTGTCGTTGCACTGCATTGCCTGACCTTTACCCCAAGTGTGTGTGTGTGTGTGTGTGTGTGTGTGTGTGTGTGTGTGTGTGTGTGTGTGTGTGTGTGTGTGTGAGAATATTTTGTATTTGAATAAATTAACGTTAACACTACATTTAACAGTTTTTCTCTAGTTGTCACTGTGGCATGTTGATGATGTTAATGTAATTATGTAAATGTTGAAGAAATCTGCTTCTACTCAACACTGACACTAATCATAACTGTACATAATTAATCTGGAAAGTAAACCTCAGTTTTCCCTTAACCATTGCCATTTTTCAATGGTTAAGGCATGACGTTTTCAATGTAAGTACGGTGCCAGAGTGGATTAAAACAAGCATTAGATTAGCTTGTTTATCAAAAACATTTCTGGGGGGAATCCCTACGGAAGTCTGGCATTAGCACTGAATGTCCGCAAAATCCTAGTGACTAGCTTCGTCGATCGTTGGTCCTAACTTTTTAACAACTTTTAGGTGAGGCTTTCCACAGGCTTACGGCCAGACCGATCTGCAGAGAGAAACTGAACTTTAACTTTCGAGATCAGGACGGCCTCAGGAGGCTAGGCATAAGGGGATGAAGAGCGCTAAAAAAAAGACCCTGCTTCTGTGAAACTACACGCAATGGTAAGCAAGGGCAATGTGTATAGGAGAAAGCTGCTGTTTACTATTGCATGTTTTAAATTCTTCAACCATCCGATTACGAAACTTAGAAAAACTAGACAATTGCAAAACCCTGTGGGCCGGAGGGGTCAGTTCCAATCCCCTCAACGAGGACATGCAGACCCCTGAAGCTGCCAGGGGGGGCTTGAGAACCCCCCCCCCCCCCCCCCCTGTGTGTTATCTTGACATAATTAGCACGTTTTTTTGCATCTGTGTCTAATATACCGCTTTTCAATTCTTCAGTTTGGTTTGATTTGCCTTCTTTACCTTTTCATTGAATGTTTATTACTGTTTCACATGAGCCAGTTGAGGTCATTCCAACGATACGCAACCTTCAGATCCTCCTGACCTTGTTCAATAAATGCTGAAGAAATGGGTACAATTTCACATGCAAAGACATGCAGGGCCTGACCCTTACCCTGAACCCTATCCTTATTATAATAAAACATAGGACTAGAATTATGACATGTCCTGGCTTGTTTTATCAGCCTTTGGCCAGGTTAATGGAAAATAGGACTATGTGTATATACAACAGAAAGTGAAACAAAAACTGAAGGGCTGTAAATCAAATTCCCCTTCATCGGGGGACCCATGCCACCTGAATGTCACGCTGCGGTCATGGGGAGGGCGACGGGTGACACGTCATCCCACATCTAGCTCACGCCGAATCAACCGGGAAAGTGCCAAAGGGTGACGCTCGCGTCATCACCGAGGTGAAAAAGAGAGGAGAATATAACATGTTGGAGCCGAGGTGGCGACCTCTTCTTGAAGCTTTTGCGAGCCTCAGCGTTTTTTTTGGTCTTTTTTTAAAGTACATTTCTCTTCCGAGGTTAGGACACTTTTCATTCAAACTCGCGTCAAAGAGAAAATGAACTTCAGCGAGACGAAAGAATGTCGAAAGAAAATATAAAGCAAAAATGTCAATTTGCCGTCGAGAGTCTATTCTAAATGTCTCCCGCAGAGCGGAATGTCTTCCATTTCTTTTTTGACATTACTTTGGATTTGTTGTGTAAAAGTACAAGCCCCCCCCCCCCCCCCCCCCCCCCCATGTGGTAAAGAGGTGGTCGAATGTGTCCGCAAAGACTTCCTGTGTGGGCGTGTGTGTGTGTGTGTCCATTGGTAAAGAGGTGTGTCTTTTCTTTTTCCAGAGGAATTGCATTAGAGAGAAGACACGAGGAGATTGGATATGACTCAGTGAGGGCGATGTGACTGGGGGTACAACTCGATAAAATGAGTTTTCAGCTATGAGGAGGGGGCTGGAAAGAAAGTGAGGAGGGAAAGGGTGCCATTCTTTCTTGCAATAGGAAGTTCGTTCCAGAGTAAAGAGAGGGGAGGCCTGTGTGCATGCATGAGTGCACTTGCACGAATGTGCACATGTGTGTGCATGTTCGCATGCATGTGGGGGCGAGAGGATGAGACTTTTCAATGACAGTTCATAAATGAACCATTCTTAAACATTAACAGTTTACTGTTAACTCATAGTCTACTCATCATTTATTAATGGTGTTCATATTAAGGTTAATAGCATAACTAAGGTATATATATGTTTATTATTTAATATTGGTTAACCTTCACCCAAACCAGCCAGCCCTGACACCTATGCTTATGCCTTTGCTAATAATATATATAATGAGGCCTAATACTGCATCATCACTTTCATCACTGTCACTATGTTCATGAATGTTGAAAGAATGGTGCCTTATTATAAAATGTAAAGGCCCCGAGGATCTTATAGGCTGCATATCCTACAATAGGTAGCAATATCCCAATCCTGTCTCCTGTCTTCACACCAATGATCTCCAGTTAATACAACCTGAAATGGTTCCTGTGTCATCGTCCCCCTCACCCCCATCACCTGCACCAGCACCCCCATCTCCTCTGTGAAATGGTTTCCAAGGTATGGGCCTGTATAGCCCCGGGAGAAGCGTGGCTTAGGGGCAAATTGATCTCTGTCCTGAAATGAGTTATTTAAATGTGCTCCTCTGGCTGGTAATGAACGTGATATATATATATCATCTGTGGCTCATTAGCCAGAACATGGGCACAGTCCATCACAGAGCTCCATCCACATGATTAATGTCTCTGTCGACAGAGGACTTCATAGTTGGTTTAAGAAATTGTTTCGTTTTGTTTCCTATTTAAGTGCTTTCGTCGTTGAAATAATAACATCCTTTTTTTTTAATTGTGTATCATAAATTATGTAATATGGGAGTCTGTTAAATGTGTTTTCTGTGGCACTGTTGCAGTCACCCAAAGCAGCCATTATTTTAGTTTTTATTAACTACTAGAACAAGAATCCCGTCGTACATTAACAATCTTTCTCTAACAGTGGTGCACCGGCGAGCGTTTTGCCTTTTATAAGTTATACTGATTTCTTTACTCTTCTCTCTGGAGGGACTTTTATTTTGGTGATGCCTAATTTCACTCTGCAACACAAGGCACCCAGGTAAACAGAAGGCGATGAGTGGTAAATAATTATGCAAAGAAGGCGATGCTCAGCGTTCAACAGATGTTTTGCTAATATTATTCAGAAGAATATTTCATTTTCATTAATACATTTTAATACAGCAAGTTTTCATTTTAGATCTTGCAGACCAAACGTAACGTTAGCTTACTCGTCATAAACGTATATTATAAAACCATTTAATCTGTCTGGTGTTGCTTTCTTGAAACTCACCTATTCCTCCTTAATTCATGTGTTTCTTTCTTTCATCTTAATATCAGGATTACATATCTAACACTATTATACCTTACTCTGATGGTGCCTCCCAAAGGAAAACAGGAAAACACATTTGTATTGGCTAATCAGATGTAAAAAAACCAGATGTTTTTGGGGGCCCGTCAGATGAGTGCTGTGTGCTGGGGGCGCCCAGGTGGGGGCCAGGCGGGTCATCTTCATACCCCTGATCCCTGACAGGTGAGGCGTCGCGCTGCGGAAGAGCCGTCTCCGGCTGTGTGTTGTAAGTGCTTTTCCTGTGTGTCTGGGGTCGTGACCCCTGGCAGGGTCTATTACAGGAACTGTCTCTGTGGTCCGCATGCCTGCAACCACATCAATTACACAGCCCCCCCCCCCCCCCTCCCCGGTCTATAGGTTGGGCCGGTATATTGCCATCACCACCAGGGCTGATTGGTCCACTATATACTTCCCATCATTGGCAAGGAGCTATCTCTTTCTCTTGGTCAGTGGACAGGCCTCCATGTTAAACTGGCCATTATAGCTCAGGGGCCCGCCACAGGGTCCTGAAAGATTGATTGAACCAGAGTGTGTGTGGTTGTGTGTGTGTGTGTGTGTGTGTGTGTGTGTGTGTGTGTGTGTGTGTGTGTGTGTGTGTGTGTGTGTGTGTTTGAGAGCACGTGTCTATGGTGTGTGTGTGTGTGTGTGTGTGTGTGTGTGAGCGCACAAGTCGGTGTAAGTGTGTGTGTGAGCACGTGTCTGCGTGTGTGTGCATTTGTGCGTGTATGTGTGCGCAGGTGTGCTTGCGCACAAATGTGTCTGGTGTGTTGTGATACATGGATGCACTCTTGACAGGATAGCCATCTCTATTATGACTGACGGCGTCTCCATTCCGAGCAAAATAAAATGCAAGCATTCGTGTGTCGAGTGCTGAATCTTTTGCACATATCTACGGTAGGCAGGCGACAGTGCCAAAACATCAGAGAAAACAGTTTCTTGGAGCGGTCGGGAGTAGCAGGTCCTGTTTCAATCCGCTCTGCCGCATCCATCCAAAACCTTCCTTTCACCCCTAACCCCCTTTCCCCCTCCCCTTTTTGCTAAGCGACCTTGGGTACTATGAAAGGCACTATATAAATAGAAGTTATTGTTATTATTATTTAACCTAGCTTCATGAAGTCCTGTTGCTATGTTGGCCGTAGCCTGCAACACTTTAATGACCGTTTGATGACCCCTTAGAGACGGAGATTGGCTGGGTGAGGGTGTGTGTGGTTGGTTGCCTAGAGAGCATCCCAGAAAGCTGGTGACAACAATAATTAACTACATGTATTACATGGTATCGGGATTATGTTAATGCACCGTGTCATTCGTGCTCATAAACCGTAAATTGACGGATATCAGTGACGACAGCGAGAATGCAGGCAGACAGGCATAAAGCATACAGGCATGTCCATACAGGCACTCCGTCGCGACACACCAGCGCCGCACTCATCTCTGCCGTCCACTACCTATTTGGCAATGCTGTGGCTGGTAGAAGGAAAGGTCATCCAAAGTGCTGAGAGAGAGAGAGAGAGAGAGTGTCTGCCATATGTACCAGCAGAATGCAAATATATAAACACACAGATGCACAACTACATACAGGGTGGGGATGCAGAAATAGCCGCACACACACACACGCACACACAAACATAGGAGCAACAAACACCAGGGCCCATGGCAGAAGTATTGGGGCCAATTAGGATGCCAGGGCCAATGCGTCATGCGAGGGGGCCAGCTGTCGGAGGGCTGCCCTGATGTGCCTGTCCTCGCTGCTATCTGGAAGCTCTCTCCTCCTGGGGCCCACCGTGCACATCACACACACATACTCTCTCTTCCTCTTTCTCTCTGTCTGTCTTTCTCTCTCCCTCCCTGTCTGTCTCTATTCTGACTCTCGCTTATCCGGCTCTCTGCCGCTCTCTCTCTCTCTCTGCCTCTCTTTTTAATCTCACTGTGTTTGTGTGTTCTCTTTGTCTTTGTACGTATTTTATTCCTGAGCTCTCTCTCTCTCTCTCTCTCTTTCTCTCTCTCTCTCTCTCTCTCTCTCTCTCTCCCTCCCTCTGTCTCTGTCTCTGTCTGTCTTTTCTTTACAATGTTACCCTCTACCATTTTGCATCCATTTATCCCTGTTATATATGTATTAAATAAACTCCTGCCCGTACATTACTTATATTAGCTCTTCTTCTTTGTCTCTCTCCCCCTTTCTGTGTCCTCCTTCCCCGCTCTGAGTGAAACAATGCAACATTGACGCAACATTGTGGATTCTGCTGCTGTGTGTGTGTGGAGCATGAACAAGCAATACACAGACAGCGCTGATTCAGTATAAAATGTGCAAACAGATATGCTTATTAAAATAGTCAGCCAAACATGAAACGCCATTCCTTAAAGAAAATTGTACTGTAAGAAGTACGATATTTTGTTTCTTTGTTTTCTAAAGAAGCATATTTTTCCTTCTTTGGTCTTTTTTCTTTTTGTTGACGAGTGACTCTGTGTCAGCTCCCAGTCAGCGGTTGGTCAGTTTAGCCTGACAGTCTGTGGTAAGAGACACTCAAGCCTCCCAGACGATAGACAGGCGCCCGCTGTTTTATTCGAATGTGACAGAGATAAGCGTCTGATCTCTAATCTCCTGCTTGTATTTATTCGGTTGACAAACACTCAGCCCTCCTATTGGACAACCAACCGCCTTGTAGCTATTAAATCCTTTTTTTTTTTCATTCCACATAAGAGAAAATAGATACGATAGAACATTGTATTGTGTGAAGAAGAATCCATAAAAACAAAACAGGCCTCCCGATTTGTACCAGATTGTAATCTGTGTAGTCATTACACCCCGGGATCCCGCTGAGCCTGGAGAGGAGAGCGGATCTCGGCCCTGGACGGAGACGGACGGACAGATGGCCTCCTCCGCAACACAGACGGACGTACAGTGAGGCAGCGCGAGGAGACCACAAGCCCCGTCGGAAAACAGAAAGACGGCACCAACACGTCGCACGGAGTGAGAGAAGGAGAGGATGATGTAGGAGTGCTTCGATGGCTGCGGACAGACGAACAGACAGACAGACGGACGGATGGGAGAGGAGCTGATGACAGAAGCGCGAGGGAAACATCTCAGAGATATTGTGGAAGTGCCAAACACACAGAAAAGTAAAGGACGGCCCCTCATTCGTCTCTGCTGTTTGCTTGGCTGTGGGAGAAACAGCCTCTGCTTCAAGTCCCACAAAAAAGACCCTTCACCAAACTGCCGTCCTCTTAATAGTTGAAAGTATTGCCTCTCCAAAAAATACTATTTATGCCTTTGTTTGTTTGTTTCGCTTTCATCCATTTCGGCTGTCAAGGTGTGGCCAAGCTAACAGACAGGATAATGTGTCCTCCCTCAGCTTTTAACTGCCTTTTTATTGTCTTCAATAGTCCAATGTTTGGAGATACTAGTTAAGAATAATAAGGGATGTTGTTGTAGTATACAAAGACAAGATGGCGGCCAAAATGTATTCGTGCAGCGATAGCCACGCTCAGGGCGGAAGTAATCTTTCAACCCCTGCAAATGGATGGACAGAGAATTGAGTCTTAGTCACGTAAAGGCCATCCAGATGATCTTAGGCCTGGAAAAGATCTCCATATATGAGTCATGCATCCATATTACATTATTAGGCGCGCTATGGTCATGGAAACTGGAGGGCATATGATTGCAAACAGTAAAGTTGCAGTGGAAGCGAGTTAACCGAAGAGAGTGAAATCTCAAGGCAATACGACGGGGAAAAAAAATGAAAGAGATTCAGGAAATAATCCCGACACGTGTACCACAGCAGGAATACAAGAAACACAACCACAAAACAAACAAGCGACAATGACTTGAAACAAGAGCCCATTTCCTCGCTGGACCCGTACTGCTGTAAATTCAACTCACGCCGAGCCCGCAGGAATTCAACATATCAGTCCAAAGATTTCTCCGGGCGTGTACTTGTTCATTAGAATCCCTTTTAAGTAGTTAGATTTTTCACCGTCAAGACGGCACAATCCCCGCAGAGGCTTTGCTTCCATTATAGGGAGCGGCGTTTGCTTGGCAGAATTAGGCCCATGATTGTGTGTTTGTGTTTGTGTTTGCGATTGTGTGTGTGCGTGTGCGTGTGCGTGTGTGTGTGCGTGTGCATGTGTGTGTGTGAGCAAAACTCGAACAAAACAACAGCGACCCAAAAGAAAACAGTTTAATTCGAAAAAAGCGGCAGAGACAAAACAAGCTAGCTTTTCTGGCTAACGCACAAGTCCCTCTCGAGGGCAAACAACACAGGGGCCTGTTGCAGGGGACGATAATTGAATGAAATAGAGATTGGATTGGAAGCTCCTGTCACTGCCAGACACATCGGCAGCCTGATGATTTGTCGCCAACCCCGCAACCTCCCAGCCCCCCCCCCCCCCCTCCCCCATTTCCATCTCACCGACCCCTAGGGTTCTGGCTGGTGGGAACGAAACAGAACAGAGAGAAACAGGCTGGTTGGTTGAAAGGCTCTGTGCTGGGCTCCACCTTTGAAACAGGAAAAAAGGAAAAAATGCCATGAAACTAGCAGGTTTCTTTCTTCTCTTTTCTTTTTTTTTTGCGAAACATGAATGCATGTTCAGCAAATTTGCATAGACACACCATCACACACAGCTTGAAACCATGCTTCCGCCCCCACACGCGTTTACACAAACACCGTCACAGAGTCACACATGCTCCTTCTCTCTCTCTCTCTCTTTCTTTCTCTCTCTCTCGCTCTCGCTCTCTCTCACAATTACAGCCCTCAGTCAAACCTGAAAAATAGATCATACATGTATAGGTTACATACCACAACCACACCACACCACACACACACACACGCACATGCACACGCACACGCACACACACACACTAATACATTGTCACAGGGAGGAGAGAGTTGGAGGCCCCTCCACTTTAATTAGTCACTGCTGCTGTGTTTTGGAGGCGGCGTAAGGGGTCAAGAGTAATTGGGTTGTTTTCATATTCAGGCATTCAGAGCAGAACGGATGGATATGGGTCACAGAGAAGTGATTCCAGAATGCCCCTCCGCCCCTCACCCCAACCCAGACCCTCTCTCTCTCCCTCTTTCTCCCCCTTTTTCTCTTTCTGCCTCCCCCCTCATTCTCTCGCTCCCGCTCCTCCTCCTCCTCCTCCTGCTCCCTCCCTTCGTTAGGGCCCTGGCGTCGCCACGGTAACTGGAAAGACTTGCGGATCCTGGCAGGGGCCAAGGCTTATTGGAGAGGGGCCCATGGCAACGGATCCCGCTTGTCCCCCTCACCCACCCCACCAGCCCTGCCCCGCCGCCCCACCACGCCAACCCCAGAGCAAACATCCCCCCCCCCCCCCCCCCATATCCCTTTTTCCCTGTGCCTTCACCAGAGCCAGCCGCTCAGCCAGACCAGAAAGGAGGAATCTCGAGAGCTCGGTGCCGACGTGCCACGAAAGCAAGGCCTTCTGGGAAGCGCCATGGGAAAGCACAGAGTGGGAAGTGCGTGTGGAAGGACACTCAGAACAGGAAGGGCAGAGCCTTCCCGGGCCCAGGTTTCCCTCCAGGGTGATCTGCTGGAGTTCTAATAGATCTCCGGGAGGAGGGGAGCCCGGGTCCGGCCGGGGCCTGGGCCGAGCCGGGGCCGAGACAAGCTGGACGTGTGTGAGGAAGGTGGCGCGGCGGGATGGGGATGGGGGGTAAGGGGGTGGGTGGTAGAAGTAGGGTTGTTAAATGTAAGAAGACAAAGCTGTGGGACATCATGTCGGGGGTGGAGGGAAGGATTCGGGGATGGAAGTGCGAGTCTGAAGGAGAGCTGTGCTCCAGATGGCCGGCTCGTTGGCTGACAATGAAGCACTTATTTACTGCTCTCGCTGGGAAGCCTTTAGAAACCCCCCCCCCCCCCCCCCTAAAAAAAACAAAAATATAAATATAATTGCAATGGCTCGCTCATTAAATACACTTTGTCGAGCAGCAACAGATGTAGCGTGAGAGACAAAATTTCCATTTTGGACCAATTATGGGGACACGGTAAGACTTTTATTCATTGACGTTGTGGGAAGAGCCTTTAGCTGTGCCAAACCCCGGGCCTTTTGACTAGGCGTACAACACAGCAGGCCACAGGAAGCACCAACATCCCCAGCGGAATGAAGTGGGGAACGTCAGACTGTCTAAACTGACATCGCTGAAAGCCCCTTCCTTTTCTCATGGATGTGAATGGAGATGAAAAGGGCTTTGAGGGAACGACTAATTCAGGAGGCCAGCGTTGATGAATGGTGACACCCCCAAACCGCAGCCGGGCTCCCAAAGTCAACAAGGGACACTGCGCGCGTCGCTATAATCCCACTACGTCCCCCGCATCCGTCTTCTACAAGGTTACTGGAAGAGGGTTCCGTGGCTGTCATGGATTTGTGTATCCGAGGGAACGCTCTCTCTCTGAATATGTCGTCCGAGAGCGGGGGGATGCCGTAAAGCACGGCGGTGGGCAGCTCTGACCGAGGGGCCGCTGTCAAAGGCGTGTAAACACCAGCTGCCATGTGGCAGCGGCTCTGCTGTTAAAATAGACCCGTCCGGGGATCTCGCTGACTGGTCTGGGCGACTCTGCCTGCTTGCGGCGTGTACCTCTGAGCCAGCGATAGGGGAGAGGTCCTTAGCACCACGGGCTAAAGGCTCTGTTTTGGCTGACCGTGGCGGAGGGGGGAAGTGGCGATGTATTAATTGGCTTTGAATCAGCATTAGTCTGATTCATTTTCTCCTGTGGTCCGCGATGCTCACTGGTGTGTATCCCCCCCCCCCCCCCCCCCCCCCCCCCCCCTCTCCCTCGCCGCGCCTTCAGTTTCACTGGCCACTCTCCCCTCCGGAGGTGACAATCGTGTTTCCATGGAAACTGAACTGTCATCCGATTGGATTGTCACCGTTGGCCCGTAAAATGGAAATGCGGCTCCGCTGAGAAGAGAGCCAGCTGGTGGCCTGACTGGTTTTCTCTTAAGTGGAACACTGTGACTTTTGACAAGCTAGCACTACTCTCTTTTAGACACACACCAACACTCCGCACACAGTGATGCGCCATCTCTCTCCTCTCTCTCTCTCTCTCTCTCTCTCTCTCTCCTTCTCTCTCTCTCTCTCTCTCCCTCTCCCTCTCCCTCTCTCTCTCTCTCTCTCTCTCTCTCTCTCTCTCTCTCTGTCTCTCTCTCTGTCTGTCAGTATGCCTGTCTGTTGTTTTGGCCTCCCTCTTAACACCTGTTTTTCCCCCTCTCTGCCCATCTGTCTTTCTCTGTTCTAGTCCGTCTCCCTGTATGTCCATCTTCCCACCTGCCACTCTGTCTGTCTGTCTGTCTGTCTATCTATCTTCGTGCCTGCCGCTCTGTCTGTCTGTCTGTCTGTCTGTCTATCTTCCTGCCTTCTGCTATCTCTGTCAGTTTCCTATGTGAGCAGCTGCATATTCATTTGAATTGATTAGGTAATTAGGTGAATGTGTGTTTACAGAACACACTCATTCAACAACTCCTTAATTATTGTAATGGTATGCTTGTCATTTGTATCGGATACAAAATCTAATCTACTATGCGTACAGAAATGTACATGTTAAAACAAATAACTCTCCGGAACTCCGGAGCCATGGCGGGAAAAAAGCAATGCATGTCAAATCAATCTTCAGTCATAAATGATGGACAGCAATAGTCACTGTTTTAAGACCTGAGGCAGCGATAGTGGTTCAGTGTCTGTCCAGTCAGTCACTATCATCATACTGTCTTGGTGGTGTCTTGGTGGCTATAATCCAGCATTACTCTCCCCCTGGTTCCAACTGGCTTGGTTTTTCCTTGAGGAACATAGTCCAGATGTTGAGGGACAGGGTCCCTCCCCAAAGCCACTACTTCACTTTAAACTTTAAGAGCAAGTGACAGTTAAAATGGCTGTAGGTGAGATTTAACAGCTATTTTAAGTTATTGGAAACGGCATAGCGATGTTTTCAGCAAATAGTGAGTGAAATTCGCTGTGAGAATATACATTTAGAGATGACTGCTTCTTTATTGAATCTCTTTAGCAAATAGCATGTAGCTATAGATTACCAACTGGAAAGAATGTATTCATCTTTAATCGGTTTCAAGGCTTGATACTTTCAACATGATGATACTTTCAACATGAGACTTTTATTCATTGACGTTGTGGGAAGAGCCTTTAGCTGTGCCAAACCCCGGGCCTTTTGACTAGGCGTACAACACAGCAGGCCACAGGAAGCACCAACATCCCCAGCGGAATGAAGTGGGGAACGTCAGACTGTCTAAACTGACATCGCTGAAAGCCCCTTCCTTTTCTCATGGATGTGAATGGAGATGAAAAGGGCTTTGAGGGAACGACTAATTCAGGAGGCCAGCGTTGATGAATGGTGACACCCCCAAACCGCAGCCGGGCTCCCAAAGTCAACAAGGGACACTGCGCGCGTCGCTATAATCCCACTACGTCCCCCGCATCCGTCTTCTACAAGGTTACTGGAAGAGGGTTCCGTGGCTGTCATGGATTTGTGTATCCGAGGGAACGCTCTCTCTCTGAATATGTCGTCCGAGAGCGGGGGGATGCCGTAAAGCACGGCGGTGGGCAGCTCTGACCGAGGGGCCGCTGTCAAAGGCGTGTAAACACCAGCTGCCATGTGGCAGCGGCTCTGCTGTTAAAATAGACCCGTCCGGGGATCTCGCTGACTGGTCTGGGCGACTCTGCCTGCTTGCGGCGTGTACCTCTGAGCCAGCGATAGGGGAGAGGTCCTTAGCACCACGGGCTAAAGGCTCTGTTTTGGCTGACCGTGGCGGAGGGGGGAAGTGGCGATGTATTAATTGGCTTTGAATCAGCATTAGTCTGATTCATTTTCTCCTGTGGTCCGCGATGCTCACTGGTGTGTATCCCCCCCCCCCCCCCCCCCCCCCCACCCCCCCCTCTCCCTCGCCGCGCCTTCAGTTTCACTGGCCACTCTCCCCTCCGGAGGTGACAATCGTGTTTCCATGGAAACTGAACTGTCATCCGATTGGATTGTCACCGTTGGCCCGTAAAATGGAAATGCGGCTCCGCTGAGAAGAGAGCCAGCTGGTGGCCTGACTGGTTTTCTCTTAAGTGGAACACTGTGACTTTTGACAAGCTAGCACTACTCTCTTTTAGACACACACCAACACTCCGCACACAGTGATGCGCCATCTCTCTCCTCTCTCTCTCTCTCTCTCTCTCTCTCTCTCCTTCTCTCTCTCTCTCTCTCTCCCTCTCCCTCTCCCTCTCTCTCTCTCTCTCTCTCTCTCTCTCTCTCTCTCTCTGTCTCTCTCTCTGTCTGTCAGTATGCCTGTCTGTTGTTTTGGCCTCCCTCTTAACACCTGTTTTTCCCCCTCTCTGCCCATCTGTCTTTCTCTGTTCTAGTCCGTCTCCCTGTATGTCCATCTTCCCACCTGCCACTCTGTCTGTCTGTCTGTCTGTCTATCTATCTTCGTGCCTGCCGCTCTGTCTGTCTGTCTGTCTGTCTGTCTATCTTCCTGCCTTCTGCTATCTCTGTCAGTTTCCTATGTGAGCAGCTGCATATTCATTTGAATTGATTAGGTAATTAGGTGAATGTGTGTTTACAGAACACACTCATTCAACAACTCCTTAATTATTGTAATGGTATGCTTGTCATTTGTATCGGATACAAAATCTAATCTACTATGCGTACAGAAATGTACATGTTAAAACAAATAACTCTCCGGAACTCCGGAGCCATGGCGGGAAAAAAGCAATGCATGTCAAATCAATCTTCAGTCATAAATGATGGACAGCAATAGTCACTGTTTTAAGACCTGAGGCAGCGATAGTGGTTCAGTGTCTGTCCAGTCAGTCACTATCATCATACTGTCTTGGTGGTGTCTTGGTGGCTATAATCCAGCATTACTCTCCCCCTGGTTCCAACTGGCTTGGTTTTTCCTTGAGGAACATAGTCCAGATGTTGAGGGACAGGGTCCCTCCCCAAAGCCACTACTTCACTTTAAACTTTAAGAGCAAGTGACAGTTAAAATGGCTGTAGGTGAGATTTAACAGCTATTTTAAGTTATTGGAAACGGCATAGCGATGTTTTCAGCAAATAGTGAGTGAAATTCGCTGTGAGAATATACATTTAGAGATGACTGCTTCTTTATTGAATCTCTTTAGCAAATAGCATGTAGCTATAGATTACCAACTGGAAAGAATGTATTCATCTTTAATCGGTTTCAAGGCTTGATACTTTCAACATTGCGATTCTGCTTGCCATTTACTCTTGCTCTGGCGTTATGGTCTTACCACAAGTTACGTCACGTTCAATTAAACTTTTTGCCGTGTATGTGATTGTGTTGTTTCAAAAACTAGCTGTAATTTTCAGTCTAAAGAATTCAAATAATGTTTTAATCGATTTGCTTTATACTTTCCCGGCATTAATTAACTGGTGCTTGGAAACCCGCAGCTCCTCTTTGAAGACCACCAAACCTGCTATGACTGCTCTTCACTTTAATGTGAGAGCTTGGTGGGATTTTTACGGTTTAGAAAAAAACATTTCATTTTTCATGTTCATTCATCTCACCTGCCCAAGGGAACCGATTCTCGGCAATGTTTTCAAAGTAGCATGTGTCGTAATAATATTAATAAGCCAGTGTTGTCATCCTGAATGTTTAATCTAAGTTGAATAGTGATGTAATAATGTTGAAACATCAAGGGACAATGTGAAACGTACAATAATTTATTTAATTAAGTACACTGAATGCCATTACTTCAAGAAATGTAGTTGACAGGATAGGAAATCTTAACTACAATGCCAGCTGTTTTTAGCATCCAACAAAATGAAACAGAGGCAATAAATAATGAATAATTTACACAAGATTATCCCAAAATGCTAATGTCAGCATTATATGATAACGCAGAAAGATGACACTTGATCATTTGGAATTAATTCTCTGCCTTCTCTGCTGTATTTTGTCCTAAACTGATTAAGGGCTTAATCGTTTAGAATAAATACTCCCAGACACTACAGCAAGAAGTGACATTTGCACTAATTCAAATGTCCTATCCACATGATTAGCATTTTGAACTACTTTATTCAGTCTATGATTAGATCTGCCAAAAAAAATTATATCATCCATCGTGAGGAACCTGCAATGTAACATAACGGCTCTCCGTGGCATCGGCACAGCGATGCTGTGTGGATGGAAAGCTGGGTCTGGATCGCAATCCCCCTGTTCAATAGTAGTACAAGTACAATGGAGGATGCATGAGACGACTGGCAAAGTAAACCCTCAGTGTTCGGAGCAGAAGAGAACAAACGGGTCGGGTTAACACTTGGAACGGCCCGCGCAGAAGGCGCCGCGTGCAGAAGCCACCGTGGCAGCGGCACCGCGAGACAGCGACGCTTCATTAACAGGAGCGGTGTTGAGGGATGTTCTCCAGGGGAGAGCTGTTAGTGTTGGTGAGACTTCTGCCTGCTCGTCTTCTCCATAAATGGAGGACGAAAACGCAACGCAAAAACAAACAAACAAAAAAAGCATTTAGCTTAGCTTATTTTCTTTTATTCCCCTCGCCGCACACATCGCACACAGCTTCTGCCGTTGGTTACATGTTGGTGTTGCAGTGCCATTTCTCTAGGCTGCTCGTCTGCAGTAATCCCAGCAGGCCCAGTTCTGGTGCCGACCAGTGGAGTAGCACCCAGCGTGTTGACCTCATTCAACCCCGTTGAGTTCCTACTTTTGTATCTAACCAGTGGGGGAGACACACGTTCGGCCCCTGCCAAGATACTCCATCTACTGTACATGTCTTTGCTATTACAGGGTTGGAGAAGGGCAGGGAGAGGAGTAGGAGGAGGTGGGAGGGGGGTCGAATCAATAGTCCCTGCCTTGTTTATTCTTTTTTTCAGTATATGTATCGCAGTGTGAATCTTCTTCTTTTTCTCCGCTCCTTGCAGAGGTCAGGTGGTCTATTGCTGTCAAATCCATACTTCTCTCCTCTCAGAGAGGGGAACTGTTGACCCCTCCGGGCTCGACAGCCTGTCCATGTTTGCAGGCTCTGGGTCACCCACTGGGTGACCCTGGGGAGTCATGAAAAATGATGTAGTTTGTTGTCAGTATCATTGTCATCATCCCCAACATCCTCATTATCATCTTCATCATCCCCATAATCATCATCCTCATCCTCATTTATTATCATCTTCATCATCCTTATAATCCTCATCCTCATCATTTATCATCTACATCATACTCATAATCCTCATCATATTCTTCCCAATTTTTCTTTCCACCATTTTGTTGGTTGGCTGGCACAAAATGGAAGTCCTAGTTTAACTCTGCAAGTGTTTGCAGGCATATTATGTATGCCCCTCACTGCCGCTGAAATCCCACTTTGAACACCTGTCCTGTCGCCGACAGGGCACTTAAGTGTTGCTATTGGTCCCCAAGAGGGAATATTTGGGAAATGCATTTACACTTTGGCGGAAAAAACTAAAAGACAGAAAAATAAAACGGAAATCAAGTGTTTCCCAACGGAGAGTATCCACCGTACTCACACACGTGACCTTGTGAAATAAACACACTGATCTTTTGTTTATCAGTGCATTGAATCTTTGTCAAAACAAAGATTCCCATCCACTTCCTATGCGGATCATTCGTTGTTCACGTCCGCTGTATGAGGGCAGTGCTCCAAACACGGCCAGACCCGGGATGCGTTAGTTAAAAACCGGAAATGCAACACGTTAAGTACATTTTAAACTAGGTTAAAAGACCAGCGTATTTCCTCGCCAGCCATCCACTGTGCTACCATTGTGTGGCTCCTTACCGATGAGTATTCAAACAACAACAGGAGGCCCCGAAGGAGTCAGGCTCTCTCTATCGTTGTTCTATAACACTGAGCCTTACTGGGGGTTTGAAAGACGGATCCAGAGCGACGGTGGGATCGTTGTATTCATTAGTTCTTTATTTAGCCAGATGGATCCGTTTGAATACCATTGAGGATTCTAACTATTTCTTTTGACGTTTCTATGTGACAAGGACCCGGCAGGCGTACCAGAGGGTATATACAGGGGTGGGGCAGTAATGGAAGGCCTTTGATCAGTTTTACTGCCAGGGCAGGATGTGCTGACTCAGGTGGATGGCAAACAAAAGTAAGGTCGGTGCTTGTGATCCAAGAGTGATACCAACTGAAATGTATTCAGCGGTAACCTTTTCCAATCAAACACTCCTATGAGTGTTTGATTTGTACTTGAATTGCAAAACCTGACTATTATTGAATGTGTGCTTTTGGAAAAATAACCGTGAACAGCGTCAAAAAAAGGTAGCAAGAGAGACATGCAGGATGTAATGTATAAAGGTGTTGTATATCGCAATGTTTATGTTTGGTTTAACTGATTCCTGTGACTGTGTTTAATATGAATATATCTTTGTTTGATAGATGTACAGTATATTGTAATGCAATCTAAGGTCTAATGAAGTAGGGAAGTTATAACCCTGGTACTCTTTCATATTTCACAAGCTACTTTTCTAGTAAAGTCTTCTACAGTTTATAGTTGTTGCATTTGGCTTTACCACCCGTAGTTACTCTTAAAAGGGTTCGCATATGCAGGCCCAGTATTCCTGATCCCTCCACAAGTATTCCATGAAGTGTATTTGTATTTTTCTCCATCCAGATTACTTTATGCTTCGGTTTTTGTGCATTGCCCCTATGTGTGCACTTGCCATGAATACTATGGTGGTTTTGGGGATTCTATGCTCGTGCCTTATACACCCTCTACCCCCTGCACTGAACTTTTCGACCCCCTAGTCCGAGTTTTTCCCGTGGCTGCACTGGCTCTTGGTGATGTTCTGGTTAATCTTTAATGCATTTGATTCTTCTGTTTATTTTGTAATTAAAAACGGCAGCTCAATTTGATTTGGCCCAGTTATTTTCCGATCCTACATAGGAGCAGTTTTATAGCTACTGAAAGGTGGATTTGATGGAAACTGCAGCAGACTTGGAAGTAGCAGTTGGTTCTTGTTGTGCTTGCTATGGAATCATTTTGAAAAAAGATCTGCAAGTCTGTGTTGGTTCTTGGAGAAATTGCATTGGCCAAAGGGCTTGTAGATGACAATAGCCCCCGCTATAGAGGGAGGAGGTATTTTTGGTCATTGTTTGGGAATTTTCCGTTAAATGATGAAGAGTTTAGCCTAAGAACTGGCTTCCAAAATGGCGGGGAATCAAAAAATAAAAATCCCATGTTGAATTCTGATGAACAAGCCCTATAAATGTGTAGGTGTGCCATGTCAGGATAAAGAGGAAAAAAAAGCTTTTTCATCACAAGAAAGATCAGCAGTCTTTGAGATTTCTCTGCGAGCTGCCGAGAGTAAATGGACAACAGGCGCGCAGAGGCAGGACATATTGCTGTGGTTAATGACCGGTGACACTTGCAGGATTTGTGATGTGTGAAGGTCACGCCCCTGCAAGACCCACACAAACAGAGGGAGTAAGTCATGGTCTGATCGCCGCCGAAAGCAGCTGGAACGGACTCTCTCTCCCCCTGACTTATTTCTGTCTTCTCGCTGTCGTGCTGCGAGGAGCGTTGACGAATGACAAAGCTTTCTCCGACGAACCGCTGAAACCCACCGTCTGCGAGGGGGTGAAATCCTGACAGGCCTAATTTCCTAGTTTCTTTCACAAAATGCCTATAATTCTACTTTAAACAGTGTTTTCAAATATAGGCTCAACCTGAGCTCCTTTTGCTCACGCATTCTAATCAAGCTGTTCATATTTGCATTAGTCCTCATCTTAAGAGCAGCACGGTCAACGAGGGAGTGTTTGACGATGACAGTGCGGAACACCACTTCTACGATACTCTACGCGTTCGACTGGGTGTGGTTGTTAACGTTCAAACACTAGGGTGCGGCGTGGATTTCCGCCGTGGTTACATTTTAACACGCCATTTCGTGTGTGCTTTGTCTTCATTAACCCCAAGATCAATATGTCATTGGCTCAATTACCACAGACATGAATGACACTGAGTCGGCTACCCTATTTGTTCCGAGTGACTTCCTCCCGCCCAAAACCCTCCAAGCCCCGCCCCTCCATGACCAACCCCCTCCACCCACCACCCTCCCCACCGCCATCCGGCATCGACTTCTGAAAGACAATTTCCATAATAGTATTTGTGGAGTAAATAAAGCAAATGAGGGCTGTGTGTGCACACAGCACATACACGTGTCTCATTGGGGAGGTTTTAGATAATGGAAGACAAAGGTAAGGAACAGGGGGATAACTGCTCTCTCATGCAATCCTGTTCAGCTTTTCGAGTGTGGTTTGGACACTCTGAATTGCAAGGTGATTAACTTCACCGGAGCAGTGTGTGCGCACTCATGCACGTACGCACGCACGCACGCACGCATGAAATCCATTACATGCTAACCGTGTGGACTGTTGATTGACACATTATTTCTTCAAATAATTAAAATAACAGAATCCCTGTAGTCCATATTTTCAATTCAGAAATTAGAATTTCTAAAAAGGTTTCTAAATTAATAAGTTTCTCATCTTGCAGTATGACTTAAAACATCTGGTGAAGGTCGTGGGGGCAGCACCAAACCCTTAGCAAGAGGACTTTAACTTTCTTGAAAACACTTTCCACCACAATGTTCCACCGTTGGCTGTTCAGACCTGAATGTTTGGTGGATCATGGGAGTTTTTCTGGAGTGTTGGTAGGTTGAGTTTGTGTAGGCCTCTGTGTTAAATAGCATCTTCACCTCCCAATCTCGTTAGGGATACTCCATGACACCTGAGCTGGACTTTGACTAAATTTGCATCCAGATGCAGTCTCCTGGGCCGGAAACTAGAAAGTATTTCCTTGTTTGTCACGGATATTTTCTTTTGAAGGTAATGTATTTCTACAATGGCCAATCTATTGTACAGGTTTGTATTTGAATTTTTAAAGAGTCCAAGGATGTTTATGGCCAGACAGGATGTTTTGTAGCTTGAGTTCCCATCCGCAAAGGCAAGGGAAACGTTTAGTTCACCAGTGTTGGTTGAGATGTTTGTTGACCAAGGAGGGTAAACCTACAATGGGAAGACCACGCTATCGTTCATGATATCAGCGAGTCTGCCGGTCACGTGGTTTCCAGTAGGGACTCATTCTATGTTACACACATCTATAGATTCCTTGTGCCAGCTACACGATTCGTCATAACACATTCGGAGCAAAAGAAAATGAAACGCCTCGCTCACCCAGATTTGAGCTCGTCTGCCATCAGACCTCCGATGTTAATCTAAAGTCTGATTTGTGAGGCCCGTGTGTGACCCACTTACGGGGTCATGTCTCACACCTTAAGGTGGGAAGTGGAAACGACGGGTGAATTCCCCTGGGGAATGCAGACCTAGATTCCACTTGGCAAATTCCCCATAGACGCTGATAAATGTTCATCCCTTTTCAGAGCTAACACTATAAACAAACGCATTCAAAAACACCAATAATAAAGAGAACGGAAGGATGCTTTCAAATGGATACATGAGAGCCTTCCGGACCACGGCGTTGCAAATTAAAATCTGTGCGACGCTTCGGTTGTGGCTTTCTTATGTCCTTATCTCTCACTGGTTCTTTTTATTCAGACAAAATCCCATTATATGAAACCCTGAACTCCCTTTAAGACCCGCTCCGGCCCACCCATGCACCTTATGATCTGTTGTGAATCTGAGCAGACTGTGTGCAAGGACAGTCTGTGCGTGCGGCATTACCTGGAATGTCTATAGGTCCTCCCTTGCAGTACTCAGATAATGGCTGCCACACACCTCTATATGCTATATATATATAAATAACTACCAATGATACATATTTTACCCAGCATGCCGTAAACAACCAAAAACACACACGCACACACACACACACAACAATGCCCTGTCCGTGACCTCTGCACCGGACGCAGCAGGCTGCCTGAAGACTGTACGCTCAGCTTCCCATCACAAAGCCACTTTTATCTTTATTTAGATGTGGTTTTACCTTGCTGGCCACAGGTTAGGTCTGACTCACGGGTAGGGGGGCTGCCTGAGATGGTGTGTGTGTGTGTGTGTTTGTGTGTGTGTGTGTGTGTGTGTGTGTGTGTGTGTGTGTGTGTGTGTGTGTGTGTGTGTGTGTGTGTGTGTGTGTGTGTGTGTGTGTGTGTGTGTGTGTGTGTGTGTGTGTGTTGAAGGGTGTATCTTCTAGTGTTGCCCCTGGCTCTACAACCTCCCTGGAGAGGCAGGACAAGATATGGCCAATGGTGGACTCAGACTGGAGTATGCTCCATCTTCATTACTCTCTCTGCCATCCCCCCCCCCCCACACTTTGTCTGCTGGGGTAGTGGTAGCTGGAGGTGTTGTGTGGTCTGTGGCTTGGGAGGGAGGGAGGGGATGGTATTGGTGGTTGTGCTTCATGTGGCTTCAATCAAAGTAGGGCTGGGCTGGAGTTTTACCGGGGTTTGAAATAGCGGCTGCTGTTTTTTGTTTGTTTTTATCCCGGTAAACTACCAAATAAAAAACACATATCCAAGCTCCTTATTGGCTGCACATGGAAAACCATAACTTTTATATCTGTGTTATATTATCCGTGAGATTCAGACGATGGCTAGAGCATAGAGCTTTTAACTGACGCAGACGCAACCGTGCATTGCCATCACCGCCCCCTTTTTATTTTTTTCAAACGGATGTTGCAATGTTAGCTAATCAGCATATAGTGCTCTGGTGTTATTAGCAAAACAACCAGCAATCATTAGACACGAAATCCAAACGAGTACATGGAAGCTAATGGTTTCACATCCACACAGAGATGCACATGTCTCTTTGACAGGCCTGACCTATGCATTAACCCCTGGTCGGCGCACATGGATTCACTATTTATTTTTTTGCCCGGGAAAACCCAATTAAACCTGTGGGTTGTGGAACGCTTCACCACAGGCAATATGAGAGAGAGAGAGAGAGAGAGAGAGAGAGAGAGAGAGAGAGAGAGAGAGAGAGAGAGAGAGAGAGAGAGAGAGAGAGAGAGAGAGAGAGAGAGAGAGAGAGAGAGAGAGAGAGAGAGAGAGAGAGAGAGAACATCTGCATATACACACCCACCCACACTGCATCGTTCCGTGCCTCCACATTGCAGTACACATCAGTGACCTCGGCCTTCCTCCTCCTACAGCTGCCAGGGTGCAGAAGGGCTGGCTCCCTTTGAGGTCGCGGTGGATTTGTGTAACTTTAATAAAAGCTGGGCCGCACCCGGCATGGTACCTAGCAGACCGACGGGGCTTGATATATTTAATAAATGTTTGGTTGTATTCAAGGTTGTGAACGCAAATTGGGCTGGCCCTGAATTCTTTGTGCCTGGGAAGTTGGAGGCCTTCAGCAACTCGTGTGACTCTCGGTACAATGCAAATCAGAGCTGTTTTGTGGGAAGGACGTTTTTCAAGACATCCGTGCTGTGTTTAATAATAATTTGAATAATAAATTGTATTTTTCTTTATATCTTTGTAAAACGTGTAAAGTTATCGACTGAAATCCCTTCCTGAAAGGACGAGCAAACACATATTTGGACCCGACAAAACAACACAGCCTCGTATGTTTGAGACCAAACCCACTGTGATTGTCTTTACCTAGTGTGTCACATTTGACCTTTGCTCGTGGTGAAGGTTTTCAGATCGGCAGACAGCAAAGGCAGTGGGAGTTGCAGTGTTGGGTTGGGGGTTGGGGGGGGGGGTTGCGCTGTTAGATGGATGGTTCAGGCGTTACCAGCTCCATGCCATTACGTCTCCAACTGGGTCATTACAGGGTTATTTTTGGAGCGCCGGGGGTGATCACCAGAGAGTGGGCTCAGGTAAAGGTGACGGCCGACGGTTAAGATCAGGCCTGCGGTGGCCAGGGGGTCAGAGGTCAAAGGGTAAAAGGGTGAGGTGGGGAACATAAGTCAACGGAATGTTTTCTGATGGATCGCCACAGAATCCGCTCCGTGTTCCTACACGTGTTTGCTTGCTTGTTTGTGTGTGTCTGTGTGTGTGTCTGTCGTCCTAGTATTTTCTTTATTTTTGTGAATAGGTGTCTCTATGCGAGGTTGTGATTTTATGCGTGGGTTGGGTTGTTTTGCATGGGCATCTCTATGCGTGTGCGGTGCAGTCTGTGCTCTTTGTCTCGGCACGTTACCGGAACAACAGGGCTATATTGAGAAGATAATCTGTGTTTTTGTGTCATTCCTGCCAAAAAGCTGCAGACTGATAACCTGATTTGCAGGTAACCTTACACTTGGGGGACGCTGATGACAAATGCCTTCCTGGGAGGCCTTGGCAGCCACAGCCCATATATTACCTAGGGGTCACCTTGGCCCAGTCCCCGTCTCATCACAACACAGTGCTCAGTAGCAGCTCACGCCGGACAAGGCCATACTTCATGCAGACATTTATCTTACCTGCTAGGCCATCTCCCAGTGTATCAGAATAAATAGTGGAAACGCCGATAAACTCGCTGTGGATTCATGCACTGTTCTCGGGGAGGATTTTGTCTTGCGTTTGGGTTGGTTTTTTTAAAGGGGGTTTTGTATATGCACTGTAAAACATTCAGTTTATAAGCTTGGATCGCAATGAAGGGTTGGAGGTATTTGTACACTATTAATTGAGAGAATAGAGACATACGCTGACATAAATAGATAGACTGATGGGAGACGGATGGATAGATAGATAGGCAGGCAGATTGTATACAGATGAATACAGACAAGGTACAAGTATCAGTATCATGCAGGACCAACTATCGATTCTATCACAGCAGAGCCGGAGGTATGCTATCTTATTCATGTGACTCACAATAAGCACACCAGACAGCCACCCTGTTCTCCATTTGGTAGAAGCTCTTCAAATTCATTTTAAATGTTTCTCCGAGATGTGCAAGATCTAAACAAAAAAATAAATAGCTGAGCGGATGATATAATGTTGGTTCCCTAGCAACAAGCAGGATAGTGAGACCTCAAACAATAGGGGCATATTTCCTCCCGGTGATTGTCAGAGGCTGGGACGAGGTTGGAATCAGTGACAAACATTCACAGCAATTTCAATAGCTCTGATATTTCAATGTATTAATTTATAAGTGATTTTGTTTTTTTGCTATTATGTTACCATGTCTCCAAACACACAATAACGACAAATAAAATGGGCCGTCTGTTGTCTTTATACAGAGAGCTAGTGGCAAGTGGGAAAGCGGAACAAGTTGTTATTGACAGTAAACCTAACAAATAAACATGCTCTCTTAACTCTGATTGAAGTTTATAAGTGAAGTTATTAAGGGAGAGTGAGTGGCTGCTGCTCCTCCAGGTGTTACTAACCACTTGGGTGCATGAAATGGGTGTGTTTATGTGTGTTAGCATCTATGTATGTGTTTTTATATATTCAAATAGGTCTGTGGATGGTTTGCAGATGTGTGCATGTGGATGTATGGTGTGTGTGTGTGTGTGTGTGTGTGTGTGTGTGCGTGTTCGTGCGTGCAGAATCCGATAGCACCAGCTACTCATTTTGCCTCAGTGTCTTACCTCCAATCGATGGCCTCCCGCAGGACACCCCCATGACTTCACTCACAAAGAGATACTGTTACCCCCTCCCTCCCATCTCCATCCCTATCGTCTAGGAAACAAGAACCCCCTCAAACCAAAGGAGGGTTTTGTATTCTCTTGTCAAGGGAGATTGTTTTTGTGTGTGTGTGTGTGTGTGTGTGTGTGTGTGTGTGTGTGTGTGTGTGTGTGTGTGTGTGTGTGTGTGTGTGTGTGTGTGTGTGTGTGTCCTTTTTCAGTCCTTTTAACTTACTTGTTTGTGGATTACTATTCAAGGCATTCATCCCATCATGTAAGCCTCTTTCTTTTGTTAGCGTTTGTTATTGCCATTCCTCAAAGATAATTGACATATCGTTAAGCATAGGATGAATGTTGTTTTAAAATGATGTTATCATTGTTCATTGCTTTAACGTAGTGCTAAAGTAATGTGCAACTCCTAAACACACATGAGCTGGCCAGCATTCCGTGAGCCAAATTATAACTCTTCTAAACCATAACATACTAGTAATTAACAAGACCGCATCAATAAGGATTTATTTTATACAAGGAATACAAAACAATAGAAACCTTCATCGTGCTTTGACTCTGGCCTTGATTTCCTACATCTGCTGGTCTACAGGGATACTAGCTTACAAATGTCTGTGAAATTTGCGAATGCAGTTCTAAATATGATTGATAGAAAGAAACACATCTTAGCGAATATCATAATTACATCAACATTAAGCGGACAAAACCTGTTTCTGTGTACATGTTCAGTATCTACTTAGTTTGGGAAATCTCACTTGGTCTATAAAGTAGTCCGGCTGATAAGACTACGTTAAAAAGCTTTTCCGTTGCCAGGTCGTTACTAAGATTTTATTTTTTTACTTGAGTAGCACAGTGAAGTTTTCAATCTATAAGAACTATGGTGCTTGACTAATTGTGTAACAGGCTTTTGTCAGACCCATCGATTTCAAAAATATATCGACACATTAGCAAAACCAGTTCGTTTCCAGACACACAGCAAAAAGTGTGGGCTCAAGGTTTTTATTTTGAGACTGAATCATCCAAAAAGATGAATCTACCCACTGACATATTTAAGACTTTGCAAGTGGCATTAAGGATCTACTTCAATCTGTGAAGAAGAATGCACAAGGAGGGGTTAAGATGCCCTAAGCCTAAGGCGTTTTCCACCGCAAAGTGCATTATTTCCAAATAGCATCATACCTAGTTCTGGATTATCTCTGTGATAACGTTACCTAACTTGTCCTCAGCCACTTGATTGGAACCAAAACAACAGTGTATACCTACATACTGTACAAACATACTTCCTTCAGGGCTTGATATATTGTGTGTGTGAGGAGGAGTGAGTTGAAGGTCTTGGCTATAGGCCCCCCTCTGGGACTCCAAAGATTGCTTAAAACGCTTAGGAACAGACTGAGTGCCGGCAATAGCATGTTTGAAGTCGATGAGGTCGAAAGTGGTTGGCAGCTCATGCAGAAGGAGCAGGTTGACAGAATGATGTGTATTTGAAGTTGTTTTTTTTGAGAAAGCACAGCTTCCCAAATACTGATGGTCTCATGTGAAAATGGAAGCCCTGACGGCCTGAGAGAGAGAGAGAGAGAGAGAGAGAGAGAGAGAGAGAGAGAGAGAGAGAGAGAGAGAGAGAGAGAGAGAGAGAGAGAGAGAGAGAGAGAGAGAGAGAGAGAGAGAGAGAGAGAGAGAGAGAGAGAGAGAGAGAGAGAGAGAGAGAGAGAGAGAGAGATCATCTGAACTGAGATGCTGGGTGTTGGGGAATGGAAAGACACACAACGAACATCTGAACTGAAGCCAGGGCATAACATTTATCATAGAAGCAATTTTGGTCATATTTTGCAGACTGTAATCAATAACTCAAATGCCTTGACAAAGAAAAAAAAAAAAAAAAAAGTTGTTTCTTTTGAGCAAGCACAGCTTCCCAAATACTGATGGTTTCATGTGCAAATGGAAGCCCTGACGGCCTGAGAGAGAGAGAGAGAGAGAGAGAGAGAGAGAGAGAGAGAGAGAGAGAGAGAGAGAGAGAGAGAGAGAGAGAGAGAGAGAGAGAGAGAGAGAGAGAGAGAGAGAGAGAGATCATCTGAACTGAGATGCTGGGTGTTGGGGAATGGAAAGACACACAACGAACATCTGAACTGAAGCCAGGGCATAACATTTATTATGGAAGCAATTTTGGTCATATTTTGCAGACTGTAATCAATAACTCAAATGCCTTGACAAAGAAAATAAGCTCTGTGACTGTTTCAGGCCTGTAATGAGCCTGCAACAGTTGAATTCAATAATTTCCTTCAGCCAGAATGAAATGATGTCTGTCTACCATTACCTGCCATGCTGGGTTCCCGGCTAGGGCCTGTGCCTTCATTGCTCATTACCAGAGACTTCCACAAGGCTAGCCAGACCTATTGCCAAAGTGGGGGGGGTGGATATTTGCAGTTGGATATTTTCAAAATCGAGCTTACCTCTTGCTGGTTTCCCCGAATTGCCAGCCCTAGCTTTAGGTGGCCTGATGATGAGAGAGGAGGGGGAGGAGAGGCAAGCGATGAAGAGCAGCTTGAGCCTGGCGGGGGGAGAAGATATGGGAGGAGGATACCTAAGGGTTCGGCAACAGAGCGCTCTGTACCCCAATAGGGGGACAATTGTTGAGCATTAATAAACCTTAGTTGATGCCATAACAAGCTTTATTATAGAGCAATAGTATAGGGGCTAGGGTGATTGGGTTAGGGGTTAGGATAAGTTTCATGGGGGTAACCCTTACCTAAATGAAATTTGCATTAATACCAAATTGTAACATTACTAAATGATTACTAGACCGTTACTTAAATGTTAATTGTGTTAGTTAATGCTCACTACTGCATTAACACATTATTAACCATTAATTAATAGTTAATTAATGGTTTATTAAGTGCATTCTTCATTCATTCTTTTTCGATAACATTAATAATCAGCCTTACTTGAAATCCACTAACTTCATGGTACAGCTGCAGTTTGTCTGGTACAAATGATGGCAGATGACTGGCCATCATAAACAAACGGGGATGTGGTCAGCACAAATGGAGAGAGAGAGAGAGAGAGAGAGAGAGAGAGAGAGAGAGAGAGAGAGAGAGAGAGAGAGAGAGAGAGAGAGAGAGAGAGAGAGAGAGAGAGAGAGAGAGAGAGAGAGAGAGAGAGAGAGAGAGAGAGAGAGAGGTGCAGTGCATTCCTCTGAGCCTCGCCGCCAGAGGGTTGCTGGGAGGGATGCAACACCCTTGCCCCCTCCTGTCTCTCTCTGCCTCTCTCTCTGCTTCTCTCTCTCTCTCTCTCTCTCTCTCTCTCTTTCTCTCTCTGCTTCTCTCTCTCTCTCTCTCTCTCTCTCTCTCTCTCTCTCTCTCTCTCTCTCTCTCTCTCTCTCTCTCTCTCTCTCTCTCTCTCTCTCTCTCTCTCTCTCAACTCTGATGGGTGCGCATCGACGGTGAACTTGGCACCGAAGAGCATTGGGACGGGGCAGAGACTCATAGAGGAAGGGGGGGGGGGGGGGGGGGTATAGGGCAGGACATTAACAAAGCGTGAAATTAAAGCTGCCATGCTACAGGGACATCCCAAATCCTGCTCTTTCCCCTCCCCCCCGCGCCGCCTCACCCACCTCAGCCAGCACCATCACCCTCATCCCCATCATCCCTCTAAGGACCTGCCAGGGGAGAGAGAGGGAGGGAGAGAGAGAGAGCGAGAAAGAGAGAGAGAGAGGCAGAGAGAGGCAGAGATAGAGAGGGGTGAGGGGGGCTTTGGGGGGCACCGACGGGTGGCTAAGGGGTAATAGAGCGAACCATATTACTGTAATGATGTGTGGAGAAAGGGACCGGGAAGGAGGGAGATTATAAAAAGGGGGGGGGGGGGGGGGAGAGAAGGGGGAGGCCTGGTGGCTGTAATCACACCCCCGTGACGGCAGAGCTCTATCTGGCAGCTACGTGCACTGGGAATATGCCACGCACAAGTGGAGCCTCCATCAATAGCACCTTGGGGGTGAACTTATACCTGTCTGAGTTGGTGTGTGTGTGTGTGTGTGTGTGGGTGTGGGTGTGGGTGTGCGAGTGCTGTTTTTGCTGACTGCATGAGGGGCTGTCCGCATGTGTTTGTTCGAGGGCGCGCCTGGCTTTTCTTGCTGAGGCTGTGGTATGCCGTGTCCAGCGTGTTTGCCATTCCTGTGTCTATTCGAAGTGTTATCCTGATAAATGCAGCATTCCATTACACATGCAACTAAAGAAATGACATGACATGCCGGTAAAAAAAACAACATAAAAAAGTGGAGCGGCATGACACAATGGTGTCGTGCCGCACGTCAGTTCAGTTCTTTTGAGTGCACATGTAAGAAGAATATACTTTTAAAACTTCAAGGTTTTTCTTTTTTATTCCTGGTTTCTCCGCTTAATATTTCATCGCACCACAGAAATGTTGACATCTCTTATGGGTTCATAGCAATTTATCTGTACCTTCTCTTTTTTGATGAAAGCCAATCATGCGATGTCTTGCGTTACGAGTTCCCATGATTGATTCATTCAATGTTCAAGGTAAAAAACTCCCATTCATTTATATTTAACTAGTGTTTGCATTGACAAAACCAAATCATCTGAAATAATTCAGCATTCCAGCCGTGATGAACCGGCAGTTATGATAATCATCACATTCTACCACTCTCTGCTTTTAGATTAATTTCAGCCTCTAGGTCCAAGGACCCGGTGACTCCAGTCAGCGACATGAATAAGTAAACCAGCACATGCACACCCACATCCAGTTTTCCCCTAAATCTCAGTTAATTTCCTCACCGACATCCTCTGAATCTAAAACGCTGTCTCCTCTTATCTCGCCCGGACCTTGACAGAGTGAGGTGGGAGGGGGCGGGCTGACCAGGAGGATGTGTTTCATTTCATCCACCAGCGCTTGAGTGTCATTGTGGCAGCTCTTTGGTCCGCGCCGCTAATGGCTACGACCGGCTAATACGCCTGGCGTGAGGTCCTTCAGCCCCGCATCATAGGGCAGCTTTGTGAGCTGCTGTCAGTAACTATTCATCGCAGACGGATCCGCGGCTAATGGAAAATCTGAGTCAATAAAAAACAATCATCGCCGCCAAGCCCATCGGAAAAGCAAAAGGACATAATTTCAGCTGGTCAAAGACAACATGCCCAGCGTGGCCATAGCGCTGCTTGACATGCACTCAGAAAGATTACCTATCACATTCTGTTTGTTTTGCTTCACTCACACAAAGGCGAGCACCTCTTGATGGATCGACTACCCTTTGAACCGCTGTTTGATTTTAGTCGGTGTGTGCACGAGCACGGCACAGGAGCAGTGTTTGGTGGGAACCCAGAAATCCATGGCTTGGCTTGTGTTGGATACAGTACAGACATTGCCGGCCACAATGTTTTTTTTCCACCATCGGGCGGCTTAATGAACTGCTCTCGGCACCCACTCAATACCCCCTTAGCGAGCACCTCCACTGTGCCCCTCAAAGGTCAATAGCTGGACGGTGTGTCTTTAAGTGGCTCACTAGCTCTCTGAGATTCTTAATGGCGTTCAACGGAGAGACCCTGCAGGATGTGCCCAGGGGACCGCTCCCAGATATCCGCCCATGATACCTAATCCACGCCCATTAGCACTCCTTCCAACCATAGAAAAAAAAGCAGAGCTTCTCCCTTGCATCCAAGGAATTAAAAATTAACCAGCTAATATCCATTTGTCCGATGGCTGGCCCTGCTTTGTTGAAATAGCAGAGTCCCCCAGCGCTGAACGGGGAGGGAAGACTCTGGGAATCCAATCTGCTGGGGGAGATGCTGATGGCGATGGCAGGAAGGAGTCCAAAGGCTTGATTACGCTTTGTCCCATCCATCTGCCACAAGACAGAAGAACCCCTTACATTTACATGCATTTGGCAAATGCTTTTCTCGAAAAGCAACTCACAAGTGACGTTGAACCATCAAAGCATACAAAGTCAATATTTAATTCAATTTAAGTTCCCAAAAGCAAATAGATGCCAGAACAGGGTAACGAAGATAGTCCAGGAAAGTGTTTGTTTTCTTCAGTGCTAGTTAGACAGGTGTTCCCCGTCAGGTGTTTTGTACGGTTAATAAAGGACCCTATAAGGGCAGACCTATGGAGCTGGCATAAAGCACGATCAAGGAACTACACATACAAGGTGGCTACACAAAGATCCATTTCGGAGCTGTCACTTCTCCAGCAGTACGTATAGTATTCCTATGTTTACCCCTGGGCAACACTACCCCATGACAAAGGTAGTACTGTTATTACACGTGATATGCTTGTTATGGCTAAGAGGCAGAATGGAAGCCAAGCACAAAAACACTTATAGCATATTGATGTCCTACTCGTCCCAACCTGCTAGGTTCTGTAGTGTTACAGAATGCCCAGTTTCTCTGGCAGATTACAGAGAAACCAGTACCAAGTTGTGTGTGTGTGTGTGTGTGTCTGTGTTATGTGAGCTACGTGAGTGTTTTGAGCTACGTGTATGTGTGTCAGTGGTGTGTGCTATGTGAGCGTCATTAGCTACGTTTGTGTGTGTGTGTGTGTGTGTGTGTGGAGGGTGTGTGTGTGTGTGTGTGTGTGTGTGTGTGTGTGTGTGTGTGTGTGTGTGTGTGTGTGTGTGTGTGTGTGTGTGTGTGTGTGTGTGAGCTAGGTATGCTACTTCTGTCTGTGTGAGTGCTATGTGAGCTACGTTAGCGTGTATGTATGTGAGTTTGTGTGGTGTGTGTGTGTATGTACATGTGCTATGTGAGCTACGTGAGCGTCACGAGCTACGTTTGTGTGTGTGCGTGTATGTGTGTGTGTGTGTGTGTGTGATATGTGAGCTACGTGAGCATTGTGAGCTACGTGTTTGTGTGTGTTTGTGTGCGTGTATGTGTGTATTTGTGTTTGTGTGTGTGCTTTATGAGCTACGTGGGGGGATGTGTACGTGTGTGTGTGTCTGTGTGTGTGCTATGGGAGCTACGTGCGTGCGTTCGTGTGTGCGTGTGCTATGTGAGTTACGAGAGCGTCGTGAGTTACGTGTGTGTGTGTGTTGATGTGTGCTATGTGAGCTACGTGTGTGTGTGTGTATGTGTGTGTGCGTTTGTGTGGTGTTACTATGGGAGCTACGTGAGCATCCTGAGCTACGTGTGTGTGTGTGTGTGTGTGTGCAATGAGAGCTATTTGAACTTTGTGAGCTACTTGGGTGTGTACGTGTGCTATGTGAGCTACGTGAGCATCCTGAGCTACGTGTGTGCGGGAACATGTGCCTGCGTGCGTGTAAGAGATCTCAATCCAGCCCTGGGTAAATAAAGAGACGCCCGCCATGCCAAACGCTTCCCAGTCCTGACTAAAGAAACGTTTAGTTCCCTCTTCTTCCTCTTCCTCGGCTGCTCAGCCTAAACCGCCACCCCTCCAGTGAACCACTTCCAAACCAAATACGTGTCTCTTTGTTCGTCGAGGGTCTACAAGACGGTTTGCCACCGACCATGGGATTGTTTCAATACTACCATTCGACAGCCGGAATCTCTGCCTTTGATTAACTTCCCCTTTTCAATAACCAAGGGCTCTTTTCAGTGGTGCCAACTCATTGAGAGCTTACTTGTCCTTCATCCTCTTCCAGCCCACCACCCTCACACCCTCTTGCCATCCTCTCCTTTTTTGCATATCTTTATTGAAACCGCTGTATCTCTCGTCGCTTCAAAGCTCTTGAAGAAAATATAGAACAGTAGTTACTCCTCATCAGAGATGGACTTGTTTTTGTATGCCATCGCAATGGGGCACACGATCGCGTTGTAGCCGACATAAAACACTCACACTGCACACCACAGCATATTAAACATATTAAATTGTTATGAATGTCTGTGACCATGAAACGCTGAGAGAGGGAGGAATGTAATAGGTCCTCAACTGAACAAAGCTGGAGCCCATCCAATGACAATGGATCATAGAGCGGCTTGGAAGAGTGTGAGATTGTTTGTGCTTTTGCACTGTAATGAGCTTTGAAATTGATGTGTTAATAAATGTATCCATGCAACCACAGTACCACTGTGGATACTGTCATTGAGTTAAAAAACTATCACATTTTGTGTCTGCGAAGCTGCCATGGGGTCTTTGAAATATCATATTATCCACAGAAACGTTGCTCCTCGTGGAACAAAGGCTTTTAAAACGTGATTTCTGTGAAGGGCTGGCAAAGGGTTATCCGAGGTTAAAGGGAAAGATTGATGCCAAAACATAAAGTGCCGTCCAATCAAAACATAAGACAACTTGATGTGTCATCACACATACTTGATCTTATATATAAAATGGATTTTGGTTACAGAGTATAACTCTTATGAAGGTTCTAAAGCTGCATGCTGATTAAGAGTTTTTATTGGACTTCAACGACACAGAAAACGATTGTGTAAATCATCTGTGTCTCTCGCAGGTATTTCCTCCTCTCTGACTCTGACAAGCTTGCATCTCTGACCTCAGAGTTTTCTCTAAGTGTTTGTCTCTCACACCTTGTTCTATGATTGGGGTCAAATCCTCGCAGGAGTCGGCATTTAGGACTTCACTGAGATTCCCATTACAGCGATACTAAAAGCACACCATCAGTTGAATCTGCCATAGTTGTGGTGAAATCCAATGTAGAAGTACTTTCTACTACAGACCACTTCTCGATACTTTCTACCAATAGTTTTCTGTTGCAGCCTTACAGAATTGAAAAGATCAATACGGGGAATACAACTCGATGGGCATTCTGTCAACTGTAGCCTTTAGAAAACTTTTCTCTCTTTCATTTTCCAATAATGCACACAATAACTTTATCCGCAAGACTCTGCCTTTTTCTTAATTCACTTGAACTTTTAACATCTGTAGCTAATTATTTTTTTGTTGTAAATCATTCTTAATGGTACTGGCCTATCTCCCAGCTGAGCCACTGCCCGTGACTGCAATCATTAACATGTTTGAATGCATATTGGTTAATGATACAATGTGCTCTGTGAGTTGTTGCCATTAGCTTTCATTAAGAGTGTCCTGGCTCATAGAGTCCTTTGACTTGACATTGAGCAGGAGCTATGAGATGTAACCCTCTTGCTCATTACCATGGTAAGGAAGATCACCACACACGCGTAAACTCTGTTATCCATCATGTGTTGGATGCTGGGAGGAAAATTATTTGATGAACCCTTTCCATGTCCTGTAATCATTAGTTTAAAACACAACATATTCCAATAGAGCAGTGAATATTTTTTTTATCTACAATGGTATTTCAAGAGCACCTGAATTCAGTATTGACGACTTAAACATGGAGAGCATGTTGATGCCTTAGGCATGACTGAATGCTTTGTATTGTAGATTGTGATTTGCTAATAATTAAAAAGCTGATAATAATTGATAATCCTGATAATAATTGCAAAGTTATGTTTTGTTTAACCATTTGAATTTTAAACACTGAACAGAATCCTCGTTTCCAGATTTGGGATATCTTTGAACATTCATCCCTCTGGAGCAGTGAACTATGGGATGTTGTTAATTCTAATAGATCCTCGCATGTCGTATTGAACACATGGATAGGGAAAGGATGAAAAGTATCGAATCAGCCTTCAAACCCATCGAGTGCATGCCAAAGAGCCTCAAGATAGACATGAATCTAATTTACAAGTAATTTCTCCTGAGTAATTTCCCCATAGAGTTCAATAAGAAAATTAATAAGAAAGAACAGCTGATAAAGGGATCCATAAATGATGGCGCTCCATTGCAGTAGCCATGGTGGTTGCAGGGTGATCTCAATCCTCAGACCTCTTTTTGGATTTCCACTACATTAGTTGACCCTTTAGTTCCAGCTGCTGATGAATAATTTAAGGGAATAATACAGGCTAGGCTAGAACACTTTGAAGTCGTTAAATGTGTCTATCCCAGGTCCTCTTTAACCGATCTGTGCAGTATTTTTACTTTGTCAATTTTAAGAATTGAATATTAGTTTCTCCCTTACAGGAAAAAACCAACTCAGAGGTTCTGTTTTAGAACCACTGCATATTCCTGTTGAGTTGAGAAATGTGTAATTAAACAAGGGAATAGTTATAGTCGTGGCAGTCAGACTCATCCATCCAGAATGCTTCACAATAGAGTTGTAGTTATCTCCATTGATAATATAGGCCTGTCATAAAATAGACAAGAATAATAGAGGAATAATGAAGACTTTTGGTAACTACGTAATAATCCTATTACGGTTTTTATTCTTTAATCATCCTTTTTAGATTGGAAAAAAAGGGTTAAGATGATAAGTGATGGTTTCAGATGCGTAGGATTGCTGTGTTTGTTTATCAATACAGGTAACAGCAAATTATAGTAAAAAGAGACAACAGCTTTGTTGGTATTTTGTCAAGATCATTAGACAAGATGCTAAAAGTGATTCATGAGTTCATTATCGTGTGTATTCATGTGAGTAGTTCTTGCACTTGGAAAAATGGTGACTGGTGGTGCACTATACAAATTGAGAATTGTATTTGGATACAAAAGTCGAATAGTGATGATTATATAGTAGCAGTTACCAAGATAGAAAACCAAATTCTCAGTGCAATGTGTTATTGAACGATTCACGATAAACAAAATGAAGAGCTTTTCTTTCCTACTTTATAATAGATCCATTAGTGCCATTATGGATCCATTAAAGCTGTACAGGACAACACATATGGCATTTTCCTTGCCCTTTAAAAGCAAAAGGTTGCTAATCATTGTGCTAGCCTGAAAACGTGCGATTACATGTTTTAGCTGATGAGCTGGCCCTTATTTTGGCCACATAAGGGAGCATACTGAATCCCTGCACTGACAACATAGTCTGGCACCAGAATACTGATGGTCATGGTATCGAAACAATCTACTACCTGGGTGGACACTGGACAGGCTCTGTATATTGTCTGAAAGATGCCCCTTTTTGCCTGTGAATGTGCATTGACCAAGCTTTTTTTTACACAAAAACAAACAGGAACACTATTCTATCTGTTTATGTCTCCAAAAGTTCGTTTTTACATGGCGTGTCCCATAGTGAGTGTGTGTGTGTGTGTGTGTGTGTGTGTGTGTGTGTGTGTGTGTGTGTGTGTGTGTGTGTGTGTGTGTGTGTGTGTGTGTGTGTGTGTCCTTGACTAAGTAAAGGGGGCATTTATTGGACATCTATAAAAGCCATGGGGTGCGTTTGGCTGACCACGGGTAGCGTTCAGCAGGGGTTCTGCCCGTTTAACGATTGATGATGGTTAGGTTAAAAGGCTAGCAGGTGTGTTGTTGAAATCCTAAAGATTGCGCTGGTCATAATTAGCGGAGTTCACAGCTTTCATGCCCTGTGCGTTCAAGTGTATCGCTTGAGTGCTCAGGCGCTAACAGCCAAGCTGTACAGTACACAGTGCCCTCTTCGTGTTCGCAGGCCCAGTGCTTCGAAGCCAACCGCAATCTAATCCTGCAGCCTCGTGGTTATCGGTAATTAGTTAGCTGTCAAATTAGAGATGTCAAATTAAAATGAAAGTAGACTTTATTTAATTCTTAAAATGAAGTTGTTGCAAAGGCCAGGGTCCTCCTGCAAAAGTAAACGCATAGGGAATATATTAATTTTAAAATCATCAACTTTTAAATATAATTATTGAATAGCCAGAACTGTGTGGATTGTCGTGAAGAGTGCACACACACGGCGCAGTAGCAGCATAGTTAAGACATTAGGCACCGTTTGACAATCAACAAACTAGGCCCACATACATTGGCCTATTTGTAACGACTTACTACCGTGCATACGGCGAGAATGTGTGATTATTTTAGCCGTGATCATTGTGCAACCAGGACTGAACGGACACGACAGCGATTGAGCCCAAAAACACTGGTGGCCAACCTGTGAGCGCCCGATCCGGCAGAGGCGGCGTGACTGCGAGGGGGAGACAGAGAAGCGAAAAAAAACAAAAAACATTGCTGCCTTCTACAGCTTGTGGAGTACACGCGGGTGCGTTTTGGGGAAAGGAACTTGAAAACTCCCGTTACTGGGGGTACGAAAGACAACTTAAGGCAGAATTAAGTTGGTTTTTACGTCCAGGTTGAAAGAAAAGAGAGAGAGAGATCGAGAGATACTAACGTGGTTAACTCGGTACACGCGAGAGGCAGAGCTGCCACGAATAGAAACTCGGCAGCAGCAGCAGCAGCACGAGCCTGGTCAGGGTAGCACCGCGTGCTCCCCTCTCACTGGACTTCTACCTTACCCCCCTAAGTCTGGCTCGGTGGACCCGTTTTAAACTCGTTTTTACCAGTTGGATTCAAACCACAGACCGAAGACGGGACTTAACGACGTTATTCGCGAAGGAGAGAAATGCCAACGGCGGTGACAAAGAAGAGATTCAGTAAGTGCACCGTTCTCTTTATACCAGAAGCCTCCCGTTGAACTTGGGAGCGGAGCCTTAGTCAGTCGTGGAAACCTTGGCTTTTTTCCTGAACTGTTTGATATAGACGACGCATGACATGCCTTAAAAAGTATATTATTTCGCAAGTATGCCATTGTGTGAACGTTAGAAGGTCAGCTCTGCGTTGTGGGCTGGGGACTTGGAGCGGACCGCTGAACGGGCTCCTGCTCGCGTTAATCAGGCAGCAGCCACGCAAGCAGTTTGGTGCCCTTTTCTATTTGTTCCAATTCAGAAAAGAGTTGCCAGCTGAAATCCTTTTAAAGAACAATGCAACGCTAGAACGAGTCATACCGATCAAACGGAGACTCTCTGCCCGCATCACATAACCATGGATATACATATACATACTTAACGTTAGTGATATGTGTTGATATGGAGCAGTGCAGAGAGCAATGCGAAATGAATTAAGACGTACAATGCATCAATAGCTTTAATTTTACTTTTGACACATACAGGTTTTTGAATGATTATATGAATAATAATCTTCTTATTCTCCATGCAATGCGGGATAGACGTACAGTATCTAGATAATTCTTTCTGCACAACTGTCATCTCCCGTCAAGATCTTGGTCACACGCTGCAGGCGTTTGCTATTCATCATTCTTTTGGGTTGTAAAGTAGTAATCTCCTCTGTCGCACGATGCTATTCCCTTGGTACCCATGTCTTTTTTAACTTCGTGCGTGCTTGAGCGCGTGCACGAGGGCGTGTCGAGGTCTCGGTAAATATATTTTCGTTTTTCCCCCTCTGCTTACTGGGACTCGGTTATTCTGTTAATTGCCTTCCCAGCACTATGAAACGATCTTATGACATTTTGTCATCTGGCCCAGTCAACACCAAGTTGTTTCCCATGCAGCATTATGGACCAGTGTGGCGTTCTGCTTGTATTTAAAGGAAAATCCTAAATGTTAAGACTCATTAGTATTCATCTCTCTCTCTCTCTCTCACACACACACACACACACACACACACACACACACACACACACACACACACACACACACACACACACACACACACACACACACACACACACACACACACACACACACACACACACAGCGAAGAGGAGGTGTGGAGGGAGCCAATCTCTGGGCAGGTGTACGTAATGGTTCTCTTCATTGCATAAACGAGCGTCAACTAGTAGAACAACTATACACAGCATCGATGTATGTTAGCAGGCAGACTCATTTATATGAATTGCCCTAATATTGAGCCAAACAACTGTAAGGGAAGGCTAGAGGATGGGTTTGTTTCTTGGAATTGCATCAGAGGGGGTCTATGCAACTAAATCTTGGGCCCCACTGCATGTTTGGGTTTCTTATCGTCAGCTCCTACTACCTCAAAATATAGTGACAGGTTCTATTCCTATACCAGATGTAGGTAATGTGATATTATGCAGTCCTATAGGCCATAGCTTGTTCCATTTACCGACACCACAGAGATGCCGCTTACAGTAAAGAGCTAGTTAATGGACAGGGAATGAAAGCTATTTGATGAAACAGCAGACAGAACCCAGTGCTTATTAGAGATGCAATATGACGGACGACTGCATGCTTTCCACAGAGCTGGTCCAGTTAATGCTTATGTATATTTGATTACTTGAACTTACTGCAATTGCTTCTGTGGGGTGCAGTGTTATGGAAGACACAGGCATGCCTCATCCTATTAACCCCCAAGGTTGCTGGTGTTCTCATGCTGCAGGCCCATATTGAGGCTTTTAGCTGCATTTTCCCCCAAAAAATGCTATCCTTTTTCCTTCTGTTTATGATCATTGTTGTTCTCAAAGATTTTCTTGGGTTTGGGTTTAATTTCTGCATCTCTTTCTTGACGGACGAGGACGTGACTCATACCCCGGCCGAGCTGTCTGTCGTATTTCAGCCTCCACAGCATTCGTCATACAGAAAGGACTCGTAAATGGGAAACGTGACTTATTTGAGTTAATACTCAAAGCTCCCGAGGGGATCCCTGGGTGTGCCACAGTGACTCTCCTCCTTGCTTTCTTCTATCTCATGCTGCGGGGGTCGTATGTCTATCAACTTTCCGACTGGGAATTCTTTCTTCTTTTTTTTCTGGGAGCAGTGGCCCTGAGGGAATTCGTACTGGCAACATCCTTTCCCACGCACTGGACTGTCGAGGCGACATACAAAAATCCAATGTAAGCTAAATGCCCCCTAATTGGGTAACTATCCTTTTTAATCCAATTTAAGGGGGCACCAGCGGGCACAGGGCTAAGTGTTGTCTAGCACAAACCTTAACAGAAACCTGCATGTGTGAGCTATTTCCTGTATTTTCTTGCACCCTTGACCTACTCAGCCATTTCGGTGTAGAGTACATGGGCTACAGATGGATATTTGTGTAGGGCATTTCCCTTCGGCAAGGCCCAGACCAGGGTTGGTGGTCACCACAGCATCTGGTCCAGCTTCCTTAGTTTTGCTGGTGCCTAGCAGGAGACGGGCTGATTGGCACTGTTAAAGAAGAGGTTGGACCCTGTGCGGCCACACACTGAAAAATACATGCGGCACCGAAATCCTTCCCCTGGCTGACGCTTTCTCATGCTTTCCATATGGGCATTATCTGTGTAATTTCAGGGAACCCAAAGTTCTAATGAGAGGTTTAGTACCCATGGTGTGTTGGTCTGTGGTGGGCGGGATCAACGTTTCTGGGGTTTACAGGGGTTTATAAGTACTGCGGGATGCCTAGCTTACCCCACTGTCAGGGCGTGGGCCCAGAGAAACCCAGGGCTCGTTTTAACTAGCCCTACTCTACTGGTTTGAACTGGCTGTGGAGAAGAACTTGGGCACTGGTGATAGGCAGACTTCGAACCAGAATTTACATCAAAGCCAGTCGATGGGGTTAGCTACTGTGGCTTCCATTCCTTGGATTTGGGTTACTCCTTTTTAAAGGGGGAAAAAATACTTCCAAGTCAGTTTTCTTTTCTTTTTCCATTTAGACCGGATGATGATGATACATCTGACTTGGTTGTCTAGAAGGATGCTGGGGGCGACAGCCATTGTCCTGTTCTGCATCCTAGCCCCCACATAAAGACAGGGTGCTCTGAACATCACGCATGGTGGGGTTTTAACAATGCCTGTTTCTGGATGTCGGCAGCATGTGGGGAAGGGGTGATTTAGGGCTCTTGTCGGCGAGGGTAATGTAGGAGCAATTTGAGTGTTGATTGAAACCAGGTCTCCCTTTTTAGAGTCCGCTGGTGGCATTATAAACCATTTACACTGATGTTTTACTGGGCATCCCTGCATAGGATAAAGTGGAAACAGACGCTGGAACAAAATATGGACTCAACCACTCCCATGGGCCTATTTTTAGGGGTTCCTTTACACTTCTACCCACTATTTGGTGATTTACGGCCGTTATCATGAAATTAGCACAGACACTAAATGTTTAAAAATAAAATAAAAGACCTAAATTACCTCTGTCTGGTTACTATTTTCACCAAATGATGCACACAATTTAGGCCATTAATTATATCATAGTTCGACAAAATATCTAATTCCTCCTCAAACTTTTATACAGGATTTTTTTAGAACAGTTAAAGCACAGTAAGTCTTGCAGTGTACTGAAGTAGTCAGCCTTCAGTAGGGTAAGTTGATATATTTTTGTGAACTTAGGCTATGCATGAATTATAGTTTGACACACAATCTGTGTAGGCTAGTTCATGAAGGACAAATGCATTATCCAGAATTGAATTGGGTTCTGTTCGGAGTGTACAATTCGATTTAGGCACCTGTAGGTTAATCAAAAACCTAATTCATGACAAAATTGGCTTGATTTCATTTTCGTTTAATTCAGAGTCTGTTGTTCATAGTTTGACAATTGTGAACAATTTAGTCCCTTTTCCATTGATAAGCTATGTTGTTGGAATGGAGCCTAACTTAGTTTGAAAACTGCTGTGCATAAACTCTCCACACATTGTTCCTTCAGCTGCTCATTAGTATGCACAAGCACATCTCCAGTGAGATGTCCAAACTGTGCATCAAAGTATTCATCTGCTGTCTTATCATCTGATAGGCTCCCAGATGGCTGTATTCTCGCACCACACAAACTCCTTATCATTCCATAGTTGATCCACCAACAACCATGCAACAATTTCTTTAATTATTTTACTTTCAAGGAAAACTTTTCAGATTGAATTTAATAGGCCTACCCATTTATTTTTCAAGATAACCAAACCACTCGCCAAAAGAAGGACCTGCATTTGGAATACCCTTTGAGTCTCCTCTTATTTTTCAGGTTGTGGCTCTGCTCTCTTTTCATCCTGAAGGCCATACATTTATTATATATACCGTTAAAGGTCAGGCCCTCATTGTTGTTCAGGTCGGAAACATCAGGAACATGTTGACACGCGTGTCATGGCAGCCTGCCCGACCGGTGCATCTACCCGGTCAGCAGAAATCAGCCAAACGACAGTCTTTCATTGCAGTAAAACACTGTATGCGGACACATGGAGAAACGTCTCACCGATGGCTGTCATTTGTTGTCTTTGTCATTGTCTGAACGCTCTATTCTCGGTCTGTTCTAACGAGAGCACACACGGCGATGCACACATAGACACATGCCCCGGTTCGGCAGACCGAAAGCAACCACCGAAGTTTCAAAAATCGACCTATCAACAAATCTGTGTTTGTTTGGATGAAACATGGCGCAGGTACAGCTGATCCGCCTCCTGAGAATAGACGCGTGTACAGCGTCTTCTCCTGATCGGGCGCTTTGAGTTCACCCATATCCATCATCCCATCCATCTCTCGTTCCCCTAGTAGCATTGTAACAAAGTTACTCAATTACAAGAAAAAAACATTGTGTATTCTAGCAGGGTAGATATGTTTTCCTTTTAAACATGTGGTTCACAAGTGTCTCTCTCTCTCTCTCTCTCTCTCTCTCTCTCTCTCTCTCTCTCTCTCTCTCTCTCTCTCTCTCTCTCTCTCTCTCTCTCTCTCTCTCTCTCTCTCTCTCTCTCTCTCTCTCTCTCTCTCTCTCTCAGGGGAATCTTTGTCCAGGCCATTACCAGTTCTGGCGTAAACACTGTTATACAAGAGCATTGACAGTCAGACCACGGCGCTTTATGTGCACTTAAAGATGCCGAAAAGTGCTTGCCATTAGGAGTGCTGCATGGTGTCTGTATCAGAGACACTTCGGAAACACTGCGTCAGGTCATTTCAAAAGCATTAAAACAATAACGACATTTTCCGACGGAGGACAACAGAGAGCTGGAATATGAGGTGTTCCATGGCAACTGAGTCACAGTGGCGCAGTTTGCCGTTGGCATGTGCAACGAAATGACACCACTGGCTAACGGTGTTGATTGGCCCGGCTACAGCTAATAATGCAGCAACTGAAGACACATCTAGAAGGGTGCAGGGGGAACACAGCCGAGGATCGACCCGCAAAGTACCCAACTTGCAGTCCCCATGCACCCTCTGATGTGGCAGATGGATGGGGATATGCAGGAAGCGGGGATCTTTGGCGGGGATGGGCTTGGATGACAGGCCCTTTCTGCCTCAGAAGGGCCGTGGTGGCCCTGGCTTCCAGCAGCCCCTGTGTCCCCCCCTGACAGGGCCCTGATGCCTTCTGAGAGCATTGTGTTGACAGCCCGTCAGGGGTTCACGACGCAAAGCTCAGTAAAAAAAGGACCAGACCAGACAAAGGGAGGGAGGGCAGTGCCCTGGACATTTTATCAAATAATGTATTAAAAAGGTATGGATTTAGATGATTACTAGTTTAGTATTCCATTTAATTTGAACATGTTATCCATTACCGAGTTGAATCATGTTTCTGTATGTGACAACCAGAATATCTACCTACTATGCTGCCTGCTATGATTATTGCTTTTGGTATTACAATTTTATATATGGGATAACATATACCAATATTGTTGTCTTAGTGTTGTGTAGACTGATATTTCAGAATGGTATTGGTGCATCCCTAAAGCCATGATGTCAATTTCTCCCAATAGAATTCCGTCAGACTGCAGCTTGTATGAGCCTACATGTGACATGATGTGAGTTGGTTGAATGCAGCTATACAGGTAAATGTCCACTGTTTCCCAAACCGCAAAACAGAGGCCGGAAATGGAGAGGTTTTTTATTTTATTTCCTAGAATGCCTTGACAGCTGATGTGTTTCAAAAATCTTCGATTCGATTAAAGCCAAAATGACACAAGTGAAGGCAAGTGACTCTTTTATAGTAAATTACTACCATTGAGCCATTCCAAGCCCCCCAAATTGAAATTCTGAATTATTACTAATAGTAATAATTCAGAAATTCAATTTGGGGGGCTTGGAATGGCTCAAGGGGTTACTTTTCCTAAATGGAAAGACTAAATGACATGAAAAAGTGGTGTAACTATAGGCTACTATTCTGAACATACATAGGCTACATACATATAGGCTCTACATTATAGGTAGGAGGCCAATATTCTGCACTGGAACTCAACATTTAAATTTGAAATAATTGAAATCATCTCTTCAGTTTTTACAGTGTTTTATATTGTGCATCTAATTCATCATTTTAATGAATAATGTTGAAGTTGTGTTTACACGCGGAAAGAATGTACAGCTGTAATTTAGCAAGATCGTTTTAGCAAATTGAGTAGAAATAATGCATGAGGATTCACTCTGTGATGCCTTAAGAGACTGTAATTGGGCACAGAGAACCAATTATGTGAATGGAATTCTCCGCAGAGGCTATACATTTTCTGTTGTATATGGAATTCATCTCGAGATTTGGCAGTTAAAAAAATCATCCTTATCACAAAAATGTGCTAGTAGTGATTACCAAAAGTGATTTACTAGCCAAAAGAAAAAGTCGCTTCAAAGACGATTGCAGAACAACACGCTTCAATATTCATAAGCCTACATATGTCATCCCTTGACATTTGAGTGTAGAATATAGTCATTCCATGCGAGTACCCCGAATAACCCATTATTTGATGAGAGAAATTTGTCAATCAATAGGGTGAAGTCAAGATGACCCCTAATAGTGTAATGCAGTTCAACCAGACTCTAATGTCCTCTCAAATTTAAAGTCTTGAGAAACGAGGGAGCACCAGGACTTCTTAATTGGGTGTACAGGTGTGGGGTAAAGTGACCTCAGTGATAAGTTGCTCCATCCATATGTATACAGACTACGGTAATATAAATGACCTAGCAGTTGGTTGTACGATACAAGCATCCATCAGACTCACAATAAGTACTTTCCAAGGTTAAACATTGTAGCAGAGCACAAACAACTAGGGTCTTTTCTCCTCTGTAGTCGGAAGGTAATGCTATATCACTATTTGTCACTATTTTACAGTTTTCGGATAACTATAGGGGGGCATCTTGTCACTCTCCCATCATGAATTTCATATATAATGTATATTTAATGTATATGATGCCTGAATAGGAGAATGATTACCATTTCAGCTGTGGCTGCTGCTCCTTTTCCATTGTGATTCAGTTACAAACTTACTATGCATATGATGCTCCCAAGATACACAATGTGAAACCTTGTTGTTCGCTAGCATGCCCACACATTTCATATTCATATGTTCAGGGTGAAAAAACAATCCAGTCAAATATGTCAAGTGTTCATGCTTTTAGTTCTCATTAATGAAGCGTTGTTCACCATCTATAACTTTATAAATCAGTTAATGAATGCACATTAAACATCAGTGTCATGTATAATTAAAAATATATTCAATTAATTGATTGGGTACTACAGTCCCCCATTTAGATTCACAACCATTTGGATAGTCCATAGATGAGCTATTGATAAACCCTGTGCAATAAAAACCTCTTAACCTTTTAGGTTTGGGACTGTTAGAATTCAGTTGCTATATGCACCCATTTATTGGACAAAATAACTTATCTTGGCTTCTGCCTTTTACCATTTTAAATGGCCAGGTTTAACAAAATAGTGTAGTTAATGAAGTATGATGCCTTTTTTCAGTGAACTATATTTTGGGTAGGTTCTCCTACCATGGTCCTCAGGTGATCACGTTCTTCTTATTTTGCCCTTTTATTTAAGAACTTGGGCACAATCCAGGCACTTTCCCTCCAAAGCCCTCTTTTAGCGCCCCACCAGGAGGAGTCAAGAGGAGCCCGTGGTTACAGCAAGGTGAGGTTCTTTCCAAGCATCTCCTCCTAAGAGGGCCCTGATTCATGAGACTTGCTCTGCCGTCCCTGGGGCTAGGAGGAATAGCTGGCATTATCCCCAGCAAATGGGTTTGAAAATGCTTTTGGCCAGGTTGACCAAGGCACTGATTTATAGCACAAGATGCAGTGAACAGTCAGACACCCTCTGCAGTGTAGGTATGAGCAAACCCCTCTCCCCACTCGCTACGTATCTCCCTCCTCCATTCACCCACCACAACTCCACCACCGTCATTGTGTTGTTTTCTTTGCACAACTTTATTCGTGTATTTGTTAAAGAGAAAAAAAAAAAGCGTGAACAAAATGTATGACAGCAAAGTTGTGGAGCAGACCATTGTTCTTGCCATGTCAAGCACAAGGATAAGCAATTTTCCCACCTTTATCTTTCATTGTCAGAGGGAATAGGCCTCTCTATATATAGATATGGACCTTATCCGTGACTTGAAGTACTAGCTGCTGTCACAAATATATAGAAATTGCCTCTGTTCTTTTTAATCTTGGAATCTTAGCGGAGCAAATCCTCCTCTCCTCTCTGAAACACAGCATCTAAGCTCTTCCGGGTATTTAAGTATTAAGAAAACACATTGTTGTTTTTTTTTCCTTATCTTTCTGCTGCCCAGCAATATATCCTCTATTAACTGAACATTGGGCGCAGCACTTTTCTATTTTTTCTGACTTACCTTTGAGATGGGGTAATTAATTGACAAAGTACAGTATGTAAGAGTGAAATGCTGTAAAAATGAATCATATAACTTAACAGTTGTATTTGTTTTGCTACATTGTCAGACCAGACCTAAAGTTGTGTTGGAGAGTAGGTTTCAACGTCCAAACCCTAAAATAATCGTAACACTTTGAACAGCTAATCATACTGTATATGGGGCTTGGCTTCCTCAAATCCTCATCTTCTTCTCCCGTACCAAAACTTAACATTGCATCTAAACTTAATTAGGCTACCAATAAATCATACGCAGCCATGCTTATGAACTCCAAATTCCATTCTAAATGTATTAATCTATGTCTTATTCCAACCTAAATATTTAAAGTTAGAATAATTACTGTAAGAATGCACATAATTATGCTTATGTTCGTCTGGCGTACCTTTCTGTGATAGTATTTCTGAATTATTATTTTTACACAGAGGAAATGGTAGTGCAATGAAATGCACCAACAAGGGTGGGAATATCAGAAGTCAAGACAGGCTTGTGTAAACCGGATTTGACTTGTGTCTTGGAGCGTTTCAAATATAAACTGAAAGGGAATTCTTTAGCCAACATCGCCTGCTTCTCGTATTGCAGTTCCCATTAGGAAAAAAGATAGTTATATAAGAGCTACTGGAAGTCGAAAAGTTCACGGCCTGCTAGAAGGGGCTCCTGAAAGATTCTAGACGATCGTTCACATTTGCTCTTTGGCTATTTGAGCTTCGCTTGCAAATGCCATAATGCTCAATATCTGATATTTCAAATGTCGTTTTCTAGCAACCCAATTTGAGAAGGAATTATTAGCAAGTATGAAGACAGTACTAGGGAATTACATTCATTGAATTCATATGACAATCTCTGAATTCCCAGTCGACATGCCCCAAGTTGTATTGCTTTTACATGGCTGGAGGAGCGGCTCACCGGTGTCGGAAACCATTGCACCATGTCCAAACTATGCTCCATCTTCTTGACATTCCCGTCCTGTCTCTGTCAGAAGACGGTTTTGTTTTTTTTCCCAAGCTGGATGGTAATGGTTCTAAATGGTGTACTTACAAGTGGATTATTTCAAAGGCTACATGTCAGACAGATCCCTATCTAGCGGGTTGGGAGCTTGACTCAGACTCGCCCGGCCTCCCGTCGGTGCATGTTGATTAGGGCCTAGCTCTGACTTTTTTCTCTCTCCTCTCCGTGTGCTTGGCCTAGCGGTTCAGACCTCCTGTGTTAATGTGCCTCGTGTGATGTTAGCTTAAAGAACTCGCAGGTTAAAATCCCTAATCCTTTGCATAACAAGTCTGCGTATACGTAAATTAATTAAAAAGGGATGAGGCAGGAGAATATCTTGCATAAATGGATTAGCCTTCGTCAAACGTATGGCGTTGTGTTGGTAATGTGATGAGCCAAAGGATGTACACCCATACAGTGTAGCGTGATGAGAGAAATAATGTATGCATCGCAGTGGGCCACTGTTTGGGATTTGTTTTGTTTCAAACATGCGTCACAGGATAAATTAAAATGTCAGAGTGGGATCAAATGTGCCATGTGTGAAAAGATTATCAGTATTTCTGAATGCAGTAATTTAATTGGTTTGCATAAAGGAACAAACAAAAAAATGTAAAGTCATGCTATGTATGCTGCCCTTTTTATGGTGTTAAATTAGAAATATGTTCCAACAGCAAAACCCAAGCAACGTACATACTGATGCTTTTAAATATTCAATATTTGACTTGGTCAGTGAAAGTGATTTGAAAGTGGCTTAGTTAGTGTCTGGTTGATAGGCCTATTTTGTGATGTGTTTGTATATGATGTTGCGGTCGGACTATACCATTTTAAAACTCTTAAGAAACCACACACATAAGTAAAAAAAAATTGCACACCGTTGAGCGATTCCCTGATTCCATACTCTCAAAACCGCAAATCTCTATAAACTCGCGTGAGATTCATGAGTCAGTCATCCATGAATGTAAACAAACAACGGTTCAAATCGATACATCCAGGGTTACTGAAAGATTTCACTTAAAGAGTTGGAAAGGAGAGATCTCAGTTCAAGGCTCAATGTTTAGAATTTTGTAGCATCTAATGGAAGGACATTGGCAGAAATGGAAAATATTATTTAGATTTTAATTGGTGTATAATCCCATAAAAATGGGAGCTGTGTTTTTGTCACTTTACATTGAGCCCTTTATATCTACATAGTAGGTGTATTGTACCCATACCCTCTCTCTTTGCCGAGAATCAAAATGAACCGCTGCCCATCTTGGATTGATAGGTTTTATGGTTTAATATTAAGATACTACTACGTCGCATTAAAAAAACAAAAACATTTTTCTATTTGAAATCTGCGTTCTTGAATCATATTGCTGAACAAACCACACTACATGATTTGAAAATGGCTGGAGTGATTTTGTCTGGATTAATATAATCGGTGCTGTCCTTACAAATTTTCGAGTAGGTCAAAGGTTTCTGATTGAATCTAAAAAAGATAATCAGCACCGAATCTCAGCCATTACTATCCCCTGACCAACTTCTACCCACCGATTGTTGGCATTGTCTGTTCTGAATCATCCTGATTATCTTGTACTCTGTCCCCAAATAAGGCAACTGGGAGGTCTGGTTGTTAAGAGCTCAAAAGATGTTAGTTGAAAGTGGAAAGAAACCAACTTGCTTATAATGCTTACTTTATTTTAACCTTAATTCCATATTCCTTCCTCTTAAACAACCTCTGATTCAAAGTTGCAAAATCCAATTAAATTATGTTCACCATCAGTTTGCATTTTTGCTGGTATTATTAAGGATGTAAGGTAACTTCTAGCCCACTGGCAGGGACAAAACATGCTACTCAGTTTTATATAATCTCTACCTTTTACATCCAAAACTTCAATCCAATAACTTGACCAGCATGTTGTCTACCCCACTAGAGGAATCAATTAGTACAATTGTTTTATTTAAATGGATAATTAACATGTTTAATAGACTGGATTTTAGATAAAACTCTGCAAGTGATCTATTTGGTCCAGTTGTGATGGTTGAGGAAAGCTTACTCTAGTGAGTTCATTTAATGGCCTGGAGCTTGAGAAGGGTTACACAAAGGGGCACAAGCCGTACAGCCTTGAGTGCCTGTGAAATACAGCCCTAAAATGGAGGTAGTTTGTAATTCCATCCCAGCTAGCCCTCCTTATCTTGTTTTCAGGGGGAACAAGCCCTCTAAAATGCCCACAAATGAAAATGATTCATAAGATAAGCAAAAAATAATTTGTGGGGGTCTGCATATTCACAGCTGACTTATCCCATTATCCAAGGGTTTCATTTGCATTTTAAGCAGCGCATCATGGTCAAGGACTGTGTGTACTTCCTGCTACAAGCCCATGGAGCATTTCAATGCGATTACTGTTGGAGGGAAGAGATGGCGCCCTATTGATTAGGGCCACAACCTGACCTGTTGTGCCAGTAGATAAGCAATCATTCAAAGCCTGTAGCTTCAAAGGTAACCGGGACTGCCATCATCATATGCCCAAAAATGAATTAGAACAAAAAGACGCTGCAATTTTATGCATAACCATCGGTGGATTTGAATTAATGGGCTAATAAGCTTGCCAGATAAGGCCATGCTTTTATGTGGGCAAGTTTAAAAGGAAGGCAAACCTCTCAACTTGCCAATTATCCTATACTCTCATTGGCTTTAATCCCTGATAATTAGTTTTTTGGTCACAGATGTTAATTAAAAACAAATGTTTGCTGCTAATGCTAATGTCATTCCATCTGGGTTATTAAATGCATGGCATGTGTTGGTTTGGACCTTTGACAACCCAAATATGATTTTAGTGTGGGTGGCTCTCTGTTGGAACTCAATGGCTGGTACATTGAACTCTTAATCTTTTGATTTTATTCCAACCATTTTACGTTGCATTCTGTTAGGATGTCTTTGTACACACCAGTAGCCTGCTGAACACTGTGTCCTCATAAATCAACGCATCAATTTTTAGAACATAAACAGATTTCATTCATTCTTCCATTGTGGAAACACAAAAAAAAAAAAAAAAAATGCTGATGCATAAATTGCCCGTGACCAAAATGGACACTAAAAGCTGTTAAATTTGACACGTCCTTTATCTTGTGATGACTTTCAAGGTTATATCCGCCATTAAAGGCTAAACACAGTACCAGGGCAGATGGCCACTTTGGTGCTCAGAACACCAGGAGGTTCACTTTGGATCTTAATGAGTTCCGAGGCGGTCGGAGGACCTTGCACGGTTGGTGTCTATCCTGGGGCGCTTCTACCCTCTGGCTCGCCGTGTAAACGTGCACGCCTGCACTCTTAGCCAGAGCAAAGGCGCGGCTACCTTCTGTCTGGGGAGCTCAGAGACAGAGCTCAGACATTAGGACCGGGCGCAGTTAGAAGCCCAACGTTTTCAGTGCGGATCACCCCCGGTACCCAGAATTACCAGAGGAAGAGTGATTACATTGCCTGCGTCTGAAAACCCGGGGACAGAGAAACACCATTATCACCTCCATGATGCTCCGATGAGGCAATATTTGGACTGCATTTATCAAGGCCACCGCAATTAGGGTAAACAAACACGTAGCCAACCGTCAGGTAGTTAATGCATGTGCGCGTGAGCGAAGAGTAAAAGCGCTGTAATTGAGTTTATTCTATACCAAATCGGAATCACTGCTTCGGCTCAGGGTGGATGCAGTTGAATCTATTATGCAGCCATTCATTTCTAAATTTCAGAAAATGCACAGTTGCTCATCCCAAAATAAATCCTAATATATTTTATTGAGGTCTACAGAGACCCATATTGACAGATGTTTTTCTTATACAATTGGTATTTATATAGAATTTACAACAAAAAATAAGAATACCTCCCAATTCATTAAGCCACTAAAGAAATTCAACCCAAAAAAATCCCCAAATTGCTGATACAATACTTTATTCCTGTGGCAATACAGAGTTAAGTAAACAAACACCAATTACCTTGTTGACATTTGTTCACACAGGCATAAAAAACCCTCAAGTCGCTCTAAGGGGGCCATTTGGAATTACTGTGTGGCAACCCACACATTTTTATGGATTCATATCATTTTGGGAAGATTGGTGGACCAGCAACCCTAGCTCTGGCTCATCAATTTAGGCCGTGATGGTGGGATCCTTCACAGGCTGTCTGCAAGTTCCACACCCAAAAGGGAATGGATATGGGACTTCAGTCAACCAACTATAAATGGATGGACCCTGGTGTGTGTGTGTGCGTGTGTGTGTGTGTGTGTGTGTGTGTGTGTGTGTGTGTGTGTGTGCTTTAATGTAAGTGTGTACAGGGGTGGGTGTGTGCTTAATGTGATGTGTGTGAGGGAGAGAGTGTCTCCACGCACATGTGCTTTTCTCACCAAACAACGGCACATCTGTTTCTCTCTCTCTCTCTGTTTTCGGTCACTTGAATTCAGAGTTCTCTAAATCACTGCCTGTGCTGTCCGACCTCGGCCATGTGCGCTGTAGGGCACCATTGAGTGGACTTGAGTGCATGCTGTGTGAAGAGTGCCATCATAAAGACAGGGGACGCATGTTTGCCTGGCTGTCTCACATTGAACTTAAGTCTGTGTTACTGATGCGTACAGATGCCGTTTCTATTGACCATTGCGTTAAGACATTTCCTGACCATTGCCTAGCATTCAAGTACAAACAGTTGTGTTACGTATTGGCCTACAAAGTACATTCTGATATGTTTCAAGTTTTGAGCATATTTATATTTATATCGGTGACATTCGGGCCTGTCACTCTTGCTTGTGGTGAAACGTGTTGTATTAGTCTATTCCCCTTTAATGACTTGGTAATTGCCTTGTGCACAGTTATTGAGATGACTGCCATGCACTATTACACCCATTTAATGGTGTAAAACTATTTCGCCTAATAAAGCAATCAATCACAGGTGTTACTATGGCAACGTTTGCCGCTATGCAAAAATGTATAGGCACACACACATACCATGCATATACTATCTAATATTACTTAATGGTTACAAGTACTGTGGAAAGTAAAATGTTGAGTTTCAATTGCAGGCATTCTCTGCAAGTAGCGCCCTCTTTATGTAAGCCGTTTATACTATATGGGCAAATGGGGCCTCAGAATTGGCTGTCAGTTTCTTTCTCTATGCTTGACTTGGCCTTTGTGAGATTATGCATGGCCTATTCTAAGGAGCAATCACCAGGAATTCAATCCTCAGTTTTTGTGTTGAAGGACCAAGTTGTTACAATCAAAGCTGATTTGAACCACAGCTTTTTTGTTGTTGCTCTATTCTGCTTCCCCGTCAACTTTATAGCGTAACCTTCCTTGCTTGTATTTAATTTATTTTAGCATTGAATCAGCGATATGTAACATGGGAAGATAGAAGTTGGCACAGAAGTAGGCTTTCCCTCCTTTGGGGGCACTTGTCAGTTTTGTCAGCAAATGGTTTGCATGATTTTACAGGATATTAGTTTCCAGAATGCAGTCGGCTACGGACTGAGTACTATGTGGGCCCCTTGGGTGGTATCAGAGAGTACATGGGTTATTTGAATAGGTACCTCCATGAACAACCTTTTGTAAAACTTCAGACTAGTAGCCTGAAGCTGGAGGCGAAAGAGTGCCTGTGAGCACCACATGCCTCCATCTTCCATTTTGCCCCCCCCTCACCGAGAGGCTTCTGGGAACTTATTGTAATTCAGCCATCTAAAAGCTTCTGAATATTGTGGTGAGATGCAAAGTGGGGCTTCTCAAAAGCTCCCCTCAGGCCATGGGTGACCTTGTCCCTCTCCATTGACTGGTCACATCACCAGTCTCTGCCCCTGATTCTGAATTTATTCTGGAAAACGTTCACATTTACTTGAATTAATAAACTATAATTCGCCAGCAAATTTTAAGGGTCTCAAATGGGAACCTCCAAATAAGGATCTTACAGGAGATGTAGGAAACAGCTGTTAAGCTTATCCGGCCGGTTAGCTAGTAGATTAGATAGACTGATTCGTTTAAATGAGTTATCTAGCTGTAGTTATGTAGCCTGTTAATGAGTTGATCCGTTTTATCAATGAATTTCGATGTTCTGTTTAAGTGCTTGGCATATAGGTCATTGTAGCCTTACATGACCTTATTTTGCCTTGTATTTGTTTGGAGTGGGAAGCCAAGCAAGCTGTTGTAGTATAGTGTCATGGCAATCTTGGCATTGTATAGCCCCCCCCAGCCCAGCCCCCCATGACCTCTTCATTAAATAAATAGGGCAGTCCATTCTCTGGACTCTGCCTGATGTTGATGGACAGCATCAGGCGGTTTCTGATACCCCCCCCCCTCTCCACGAGTAATATGAAGAGAAAAAAAACACTCCTTCCTCCTCTCTGGTTCCCTGGTTCCTTCATAAATTCCTTCTGCCTCCCCCTTTTTTGGCTTACTTTTTCGTTCACGTTTTGCCACCATGTATCTTTGTGTTGCAGCGGGCATAAGGGTGACACAGTCCCTGTGGTTTATTTTTTTTCTCCCCCAGTTGCCATGTTGTTTTGCAGGAAGAAAATTGAATGAATTGGACACGCTTAGCACCGAAGGAGTGGCAGTAACAAGTCCTTCTATAGCCGGAATGTAATCGTCAATGGCGTTTCTCTCAAATATATCTTCACGCGTTCCTGCCTCGATTTGGCCACATTAGGGGAACTACGTAGCGTGTCAAGTCAATATACCTCTCAGACATGTTCTTCCTAGGAAAGCCCTTTGCCGTCTACTCCATCTTTCTTGTTATCATTAGTGATTTACAAGGAGAAATCCCATATGTACTGCCAAAGTTAACCTTTAGGGCCCTGTAAAATACAAGGGATTTATAAAAGTATAAGATACAAGTATATCATCCTTTAGGACTGTAAGCTGTTTTCACTTCAGACCAAATAGCCTTCCTCACAGGAACTGTTGTACTCAATTAGGGAAAAAGATGCTTCACATTTGATGCAATGTATTTTGGCAAGACTTTGCTAGGTATCCATAGGAGTTGGAAAAACAATCACGGGCCTGCATGTTATGATGTGCCTATCAACTTGAAGGCGAGCAGCAGAGAAGCATTTTGTCAGCGTTTATGTCTCTTTACTCTATATGCCGCAGTACAGGCAGACAGGCCATCCATCAGCAAGTAAATGTGTCATTGAGAGAAGTGTTCTCACAGTGCAACGAGTGCCACACACTCGGCCAACTTCTTAAGATCCATATGCCATAGGTGTGCCTCAAACTATAAATGTTGTTTTGTTATTGTATTTCCTTTGATTTAAAATAACCATGTGTACCAAGTGTTTTCTTTCTTCTTTTTTGTAATCTCATTCCTGTATTTTCAGCCGTGTTGAGAATAGCCCTTCAACAAGGGCAAGGTCAGTACCATGCGCTATCTCTGGTTTTATATATTGCTATTCTGATCGCCTCCAGTGGAGCTTTCCTCTGTTCTGCGTCATGCTTTTTACAGTACGCCGTAGATAAATGGGCATTTGCTTTTCAAAGTACAATTAACTAGAAAGAAAGATTCATGAAGAAAAAAAACGAATGCTAAAATTATCCATTATTTTTCCCTCTCTCTAATCAACCCGACCCCGCAAAGGCAGCACAGCAACAAATGAAGCACAGGCTTACCCTTTAGAACTAAATTGATTTTGGAGAGGGCGAGTATGTTTAGGCCTCCCTCTCTCTGCGGCTTTTCCTAAGCTAGCGGTTTAGGAGGGAACAGGCCTAGGGGAACACTGTGCACACGTCTGATGTCATATCTCCTTGTCCAGCGCTCGTTCTTTTGGAGCGCCGCTGAACCAATCCTGCTCCCCGTACTCCCAGGACCCCCAGGCCCCACTTTGATCTCCCCGAACAACCACGACGGCGGCTCCAGCATCTTGTTATATTCCACTGCTTAATCCATCGAATGTGTTTGTCTCAGCAATAGGCTAATGAACATTTCTATCCCTGCCAAGCCGCAGCCAAGTAACTGCGCTGATCACAACTGTGTGTAGTCAACCGCTGTGAAATGTCAAAAGGATGATTCCCTCTTCTCGCACACTGCCTTTGTCACGTTGCCTCATTGGCTTCACATTCCCCATCTTTTGTTAAATCTCTGTGAACCTTAAACAGAGGATTTTTTTTTACTTAAAGTTATATTTCCCACGTGGCTAATTGTGGCCTCATTGTGCCTTTTGCCCAAAATTATTTCTTATGTGAGGCAAACTGAGAATTAAGACTCCCAAAGCCGCCTTTTACCTTGCATCCTTCTGCAGAGAGAATGTTCAACAGAATCTACTGTATCAGCCCCCCCGTGGCTAAACTGCCTAGCCACAGAGCCAAATGTCTCAACTGATTAGGGACTCGGGAGAGAAGCGCTAAACGACAATCGTATTTGAAAGGATTTGCCCTGACTTTTTTCATTTACATGTGTGCTCGCTATTCATGTGCTTTTACATTGCAAATGTTGCCAATATTTACCATAGCAAGAGAGTCAGCTGTTAAATGCTAACTATTTGAACTATTTACTAACTAATGAGCTCTTACTTCTAATGAGGTAAAAAAGCGTGCAATTGCTAGTAGACCTATTGTTAAATAATCTCTTATAACATGGGAGCTGTTTTATGGTTTGATTATAGTTTAACATTTTGCAAACAATTACATTTTAACAGCGTAGCAATAGCCTTTAACGATAACTACATTTTATTTGGTACTTTAGTGTTGCAAGATGCCATTTGGGAATCTGGCATTGTTTTCAGTCTCGGAATTTCTTTTCTCTGCAATGTTTGTTCTAAGAATTTCTTTGGACAAACTTGGCCCTGTCACTTCCCCATGTAGCCCGACAGATCCAGAAATTATCACCACTGATATATCAAGCTCCCACTGCATTGATTTTTCTCCGCCTTTGTTTTTGCAAATAACCTTAAAATGCTGCCCTGTGCTATGTTTACATCGCCGTGGTGGTACAGTGATACACCTTTTGTCTTTTTAATGTATTTTGGGAGAAACAAAGCCACCTGGCCTCTGTGTGAAATCTATAGAATGAAGTGGATGTATCCCATTCATGGAAACATATGGACTATCACGAGGACTGTCAGTTCTCATTTGTTTATTCCATGGTGAGCACTCTGGCGAGGCAAAGTGACTGGCTCTCCTTGAGAGTATCTTGTGCATGTCACTGTGTATTATTGATGCAGGGTACCAAACACTGGGGATAGGCCTGGGGGATGACAGTCTGAGTCTCTGCAAGGAAGGAAAACCTCTGCTGCCCCTTATGTATTTTAAGTCTTTATTTAACCATGGAACCTCTCCACCCACCGTGTAGACATTGTTTCAGCACTCTGCTTTACATTTACATTACCGACCATGGCTGGACCCTGCCCACACTCAAGTGTGGGTTTGGCACATTCATTTGTCATTTTGAAAGTGGGGTTGAGGTGCCTTGCTCTTGCTCTCTCTTTCCTTCGTTCTTTATGGGTTTCCCACACCACCGCCCTACCGCTGTCATCCATACAAATTGTATGTTAGCTCGGCTAGCAAATACAGCGTTGTCCTTGCCATTGCCTTGGCAGGAGTGCTTTTTTTTAATTCTTCAAATATTCATGAATGTTGCGGGCACAGTTTAGCCGAGGCTAGCCTTCCTCAAATGAAAATCTAGGCAAATCTCTGCCCTTTCACGTCAGCCGGCTATTGGAAGAGGGAGGCCTTTTTAAACGGCCTATTGATCATGGAACAGAAACTCTGAAGTAGGCCGCGAAGGCTGTTGTTGATTAATATGAAGCTGCTACTTTAGATTTTGAATGAGGAGCACTGAATATTATGGCTGTGAATACCTTTTTAAATAAGGCGGGGGGTAAACACAAGCACAGGAAATATATTTAGACCAATGCAGGGGAACTAGGTGAGCCGGCCTACTTTGATACACCAGATTTTCTGCCTTGCAGGTGACGACAACCCTGTGTCCTCGAGAGATTTTGGCCCACTGTGTTCCCTTTCCCCTATTCACGTTTGCATAGAGGTTTGATAAACCTGACACCAGGAGATTGATTTCCTAGCCAACCTAGCACTGAAGTAATGGGAATCCGGAGCGTAACAAATGCTGGTGCCAGAACTCTGCAGGCTCCGCTGGGTGTGCAGGTGGTCCACCAGTCCCCTTGTCAAACCCCCGACGGTGAGCCCAAAGTGGCCATAGGGATTTAGGCAAGATTATTTCAGAGCTCCGGTTACACACCGACTCTTTCACTAGCCATTGGTTACCCTCACATTACAGGGACGGGAGATTTTTGTTTTTTATCCTCCCTTTTAACTGCCATTTCGTAAATGTATACCGACCGTTCCCCCGGGATCTGAAAGGTCATTGCGTGTTCTTGTAATTTCTTGTCTGCTGTGATTATATTTTTCTCAACTTTGGTGCCATGCCTGTGGAAACCTGTTGTCACACAGCCCTCAAATTTAGGAAATTACAGTGAAGGCGACATGAGTTATAAATGAAAGGTTCACTTGGGAGGTGAAAGGAAATGTTTATTTCAGATAACATGTAAAAGAGCTTTCCATTAAAGGATTTCCTCTCAGACTGGGAATTTTCCTCGGGTTACACATCTAAGCCTTCACTGAGCCAGTAATGTGGATTGATGGGTTTTGCTGGCCGGTTTGCCGTGGTGATGAGAAGCCCACACATTATAATTAAGCCCAAAATAACTATTTTGTCTCTGTCAGCAATATAGGAGTACTTGGTGGTGACTCATTATATGATACGGAGATGAAGCGAATAAAAGATTCACCAACCTGTACAAGTCTTTAAGCCCCGGCTGGAATCTTCCATCCAGGCTAAATGTAGATTTTGTTGTGACATGAAGCGGAACATGAGATGTTAACAAGTTAACACATCTTGGGCAATGTCATTTTTAATGTTTGAAGTTGCCTCGTCAATACCAGGAATTGATGACGTATTTTGAGCCAGTCTACGCAAATTTTCCAACTTGTTAATTTTGTTACTGTTTTGATACTTGATTTAAATTGCCTATTTGGTTGGGGTTAGTTGACATATACACTGATTTCCATAGTCACTGAAGGGACACGGGGCTAGTTAAATTCAACACTGAGCATATTTCACCGCCGTTGTGGCTTGCCCACCCACGCAAGTTAGCCATCTGGTGGCACCATTTGCAAATCCCAGTCCAAAAAAAAATTCACTTTATTACCAGAACATTTGTTTCTCAAGAATATCTGTTTGCCACAATAATAATGCCTGTACTGTGCCATGGCAGGACATATCTGAGTCATTTGAGTCCCTCCAACTGCAGGCTTTTCATTCTATCTTTATCTTTTGGTTTGAACAGTGAAACAATGTAACAGGGGGAATCAGCCAACCATTGCTGGAGTTTTTTTAACTGTTAATAAAAACAGTTGCAGTACTGTAGCCCAAATACAGCCTCATTAATTGTCATTTATTTAATTATTGGTCACCCAAAATTATTCCAAAAACATATTCTATTATTTTTCATATTTTCGTTCACCCTGGTATAACTATGGCAAGCAAATAATATTTTGGCCTTATCTTAGACTTCTGTATTGGAAATTTGAAATAACAAACAAAGACTTAACAGAAGTTACAAACTTTTTACAATAACAACTCTATTAGTGAGAAATATCTAGTGTATTTTTTTAGCTCTGTTGTTCTATGTTGACCATTATTAGCCTTTCTGAGGCAGGCACTGTCGGCCTCCATAGAAATTAACGTCAGTGACTCTGAGGTGGTATTTGTCCACCGCAAACCAAGCCTGGTCCCCAAATATTGTAGGCAACATAACCAGAGTGGCAAAAGTCATTAAGGAGATCGGTAGTGATCTGAACATCTTCCTCGTGGGAGGCCTCTTCAGAGGGGAACGGTGGAGAGGGGCAGGGGAGACGCTGGAAGGAGATTACCTCTCGGTTCACCCACCATTTTGTTGGGCCGTCTGATTGGATCAGCTGTATGGTTCAGGGCGGGGGAGCAACATGTGCGACACATGGGGATGGCGTGTCTCTCCTAACGGACTCTTGACTCTAACCCAGGCTTTAGCGCCTCTTAAAAATCCGGACTCCATAAACGGAGAGGGAGAGCCGTGAAACTCTATATCGGGTCGGAAAAACCAAAAGTGGACAGCGGGTTTCGTGATAACGGCAGATGGTGTTCCTTGTTCGCGGTATGGTGTTACCCCGGCCGTGACCCACTGCTGTGACCCGCAGCTGAAATATTGAATCAACGCGGACAAAAGGCTCTATGGCACGCAGTGTTATTTTGCCTGCACTGCTTCCCTCCGTGCCTTGCTGCCAGGCCGTGGAGTGTGTTTTTAGCCAGGGGTTAGCTTGGGCAACAAGGGGACGAATGGAATTTTTTTGCTGCCCCTATGAATGTTGAGCCTTGGACTGCACCTGTGCAATCACTCAGACACATGTTGGACACACCTACTACATACGGCTTACATATTGATCACCTGACACCTGTTTTGGTTCTATTGTATTGTTACTGTACATGTGGTAGTTAAATGCTTTTAAATATTGTTATTTTAGGATTTTTTAGAGACACCAGTGTGCATGGCGAATAGGCAATCAAAATGAAAACCGGAAATATTAATGTTTCTATGTTTAATTGAAAATAAACCATGAAAAACATAATGTACTGTGGTCATGTTGAGTATCTCAGTGGAAATGTATTTTGTTCAAAGCATATTATTTTGTGGTAGAATAAGGCCCCGTCCACACGAAGCCGATTTCATGGCGAAACCGCAAAGGTCATGTATGGTTCGGCCTTCCGTCCACACGAAGCCGGCGAATCCGCTGACCGAAACCGCAAACTTCTGAAACCACCCTCGGAGGTGGTTTCAAATCTATCCGCTTTCGTTTTGGTTTCGTGTGGACGCCTGAAACCGACTGAAACCGCAAACCATGACGTCATCGCCCCACCCTTCGACCTCCTAGCCTCCTTAAGCCCGCGGAGTCTCAGAAATCACAACAAAAAAGATGATGGCGGACTACAAGCTTGTAATCGTTCTGCAGCATATCATGTCCCTTGTTGGGTTGCTAAGCCATTATTTATTGAGAATGTAGTTCGCCATCGTAGAAGAGCTGTTTGTTTGTGTTGTTAGTGGTTCGGGGGGCAGCCTTTATGCGCATGCTCGCCTCTTCTTCTTCTGGATTTGTGTACCAGAAGCAGCGCCCCTTATGGGCCTGGAATGTTTACTACAGCGTTTCTACAGATCTATCCGGTTTCGCTTGGCTTCGTCTTTACGGAGATACTTCGAAACCGGATAGATCGAAACCGTAACGGTTTCGCCTGTTTCGGCTTCGTGTGGACGGGGCCTAAGTATATACATTTTGTATGCTTACTTTTTTTTAAGCATACAGTCTACATTTCCTCTTACTGTTATTTCTCTTTGAAACAAATATGGTGAAACCTGAACCCTCATAGGTTCCATAAATAGTTTTCCTTCACAAAGCACTGCACTAGTAGCTCTGAACTCACCCAAATGCAAAGTTCCCTGCCAGAGGTAAACATGGCAAAGAAATTCTCTGTTATCGTAATCTTGCACTTTAGTCCTGCAGCACTGAAAAGCATTCCTCAGCCATCATTAGCTCCATAACACCATTATCAACTCCATCACCTCCATGAAAATGATTTCTCCATGACAACTACTGGCACTATATTGATGCCTTGATCTCGGTTTGCCCATTTGGAAATTTTTGTGCAAATTAGCTAGTTGATTGTAGTAGTGCCAAGTCGTACCACTAAATAACTTGGTTAGCTGCAACCCTGAAAACAACAGTATGTTGACTTGGAAACGGGAAAGCCTTTTTCGACATTAACTCTTGGATTTAGCCATTCATTTCTTTCATGTGAACCTATGTGGCACCGATGCTATAATAAGAAGTTCAATGTTGAATATTTAATTTCCTAATTATTTTGGGCTGGCGTGGAATTCATAACTGGCCATTTCTCCCGTCACATTATATATGGTTAATGACACGATGAACGGAGGCACCCAGAGGTTCCCTGAGATGTGTTCGCTGTGTAGCCGACCTTACATTTATGCAAGACCATAGAGTTTCCATATCAACATTACATAGTGCATTTCCCCGGAAATGAACTTTTCAGTCCCTACTATTCCAGTCTAAAGTTCATTACTCGACACCTGTTCCAGAGAATTTAGTTAATCATTGCTAACATCATGATGAATATTACCATCATGACTAAAAGGAAGAGTTTCGAGTTCCCAGTAGTAATCATACCAGTAACGGTTGGACCAGAAATGTCCTTTCAGTTGTAATTGTCTTGTTTCCTTCGGGTTTCTATTACTGAAGTGACTATTAATATACCGTACTTATTAACCGAGAACACTCTTTGCCACTCTTGTTCCCGAATATTGCAGAGTGGTGACATTGCGCTTTTTTGTTGTCCCATGGGCTCAGTATTTCGTTCAACAGAGCGCCTTATCTTACCCTGTCAGTCAAGCCATTGTTGAAGAGTGGGACCCCGCAAACACAAAATGGCATTAGTGATGGATAACTCTCTCATTTGGCAAGGTGTGTGTGTGTGTGTGTGTGTGTGTGTGTGTGTGTGTGTGTGTGTGTGTGTGTGTGTGTGTGTGTGTGTGTGTGTGTGTGTGTGTGTGTGTGTGTGTGTGTGTGTGTGTGTGTGTGTGTTAGAATCTTTATGAGCTTTGAAATTACCTATGTGTAGGGCAGCAAACAGCCAAGCTCTCTGGTAGTTGCTCAATCTGTACACCAATGCCTCTTGTAATGTATTTGCACATCAACAAGGCAAAGTCCACAGCTCGTGCTGGGAATTATTAACTTTGACGTGGGAAAAGTAGTTATATGGCAGCAGTACAAAGGAGGTCAACTTGGACGTTGTGTGTGTTAAACATGAATCTTACATTAAAATATTGGGTTTCTTTCAGATGTTACTGCTTTTGTATGAAAGATGGCAGTGGAGCCAGGTTAGGTTTGGCATGAATCCGATATCAAACGACTTTATTATCAGGAATACACTGCAAAATCCATAAATATTGATGATCCACTTTCTTTTCATCTTGGTCCCGCAGCATTGGTTTATGTCAAAAGGCTTACTCATAATTTGTATTTTGGTTCCTGTTATCCGAGGTAATGCAGGCGGCTTCGTGAAGAGGATTGGTTCTGAAGCCCTCGGTGTCTTTGATTCCAGTGTGGCTGTACACACTGGCGGAGAACTCTGGGAAATGTCCTAATGAGAGCTTATAACACCATGGAAAGTTGATTTGTGTTGTTGAACACATCCCTTTGTGTCCATGCCTGGTGTTGTTTTTTTGTGTTTTTCCTTCATCCAGCTTGCCAACTATAAATAATAACAATTCTAAACTCTCAGCTATGATACTGCCTGGACCTGCCGAGAGGTCCTGGAATGGGAAATGTGAAAAGGGAAAACTACAGAATAAGGTGTGTGGCTGCCACACATGAGCATACAGTAGCACCAATGAGCATTGTCAAAGCTCAGAGCATTTTGAAGAGCACTTTCCACTTTCTGCCATAACCAGTCACAGGCTACTTGAGAGTTCACTCCCCGTCCACTGGGCATGGTGGCTTTGTGAAACTGGCTGAAAGTTAAGTCTGTTTTTGGGACAAAACAGGAGCATTGGTGACCAGTTTATGGACGCTGCCAGATGGAATTTTACAGAAGGCAGTTGCTGCAGACGACGCATCATAAAATGAACATTATCAAACCCAGCTTGCTGTCAATCACTTATAAATTAATCAACAATTTTGTGAAATCCACTTGAGTTATTGCTGAAGTAGGCTCAGTATGTACTTGCCAACAGGCTGGTGTCACTTAACATTAAAAAACATTTCTAATTCACATGGAGGGCCTTTTGGGTGCTGTCACACTTTCCCTCTAGTTGGGCCCAATACTGAAGACGGTTGCATCACACTGCAATTGAGTGAATGGGGGAAGCCGCTGATCCCATCAGTGTATGATTTGCTCGACACACACAGCCAATGCAATTAAAGGGACGGCATATTTTGCTCTCCTTTGAGTCTCTCAAAATTCTCTCTTGGCAGAATAATTGTGTCAACACTTAAAGTCTCTCTCTCTCTCTCTCTCTCTCTCTCTCTCTCTCTCTCTCTCTCTCTCTCTCTCTCTCTCTCTCTCTCTCTCTCTCTCTCTCTCTCTCTCTCTCTCTCTCTCTCTCTCTCTCTCTCTCTCTCTCTCTCTCTCTCTCTCTCTCTCTCTCTCTCTCTCTCTCTCTCTCTCTCTCTCTCTCTCTTCCTATTTGATCTATAGCACTGCAGTCGGTTTCGACTGGCTCTTTCTGCGGCTTACCCCTTTATGATCAGGGTTATTCTGTTTGTATCATTTAAAGTTGTTTAATGCATAATCTAAATGTCAATGCGTTTAGAAGTGGTCCCGTCCAATTTGATGGCTGGTTTAAAAAGGACCATCCTTAAATCCTGTTCTTCTGGGGAATTGGTAAACCTGAAGGAATGCAGTGATTGGGATTAGTTGAGCTGCAGTGTGGTGGGGCAGCCATCTGTCCATAAACACACCTGACATCAATCTCATTGATCGAGATGACAAAGGTTTGACAATTAGACCGGTGGGAGATGTGAGAAGAGAGAGAGGAATTCAACCCCTCTGCTTATCATGGGCAGACTGGAGAGAGGCGGAGAGACAGAGAGTGGGAGTAAGGAAGGGAGGGAGAAAGGACGCAGAAGGTCACCCACTAAGACATGCTTGGATAGATGGTTCCATTGTCCTTGGGAATGATTGCTAACTCAGCCTTTGATGTGGCTCTGAGTTCTGGGGAGAAGTTCCCCGCAGAAGACCACTCCTCCTCTGGCTCCCTGCTCCTCCACCCTGCTCCATAAAGACCCTCCCAGCTGGCAGTCTCACTACAAACAAGCCCATGCCTCGTCTAACGATAATGGATGGCATGCTACTGGATATTTAGAAAACATTACTGCCTTCTTATTGCATATTTCTGCCTCCAAGCTACCTTTTATACCCAGCCAACCCCCTTCCCCTCCTCCCTGCCCCTCTACGCCTGCACTGCTGCGACCCCCTGCATGTAAGGGGGGGTCTCTCGGGAGGTTCGCGGAGGGGAGGGGGTGTGTTTTCTGGGGGGGGGGGCCAGCAGCGTGCGGGGTGTTCAGCGGGGTGGGGAGGGCCCGACGTCGTAAAGTGCCTCCACGTCGCTTCATTTCCCCATTTTAATTGGGCTATCTAAATGCATCCCCGGTTTGTCAATACCCGCCGGGGTCCTGGATAAAAATGATTTGTCTCACGCATTCGCCGGCATGCCCGCGCCGTTCCCCCACGCCGTTCCCCCGCCGAGGCCGAGTGTACCCCGCCACTCGTCAAAGGCCACGGTGTAATGGAGAGTGCCCGTGTGTTTGGGTTCTTCCTGGAGGGCGGGGGCGGCGAAGGCCTGGTGGTGCCGTCTTACCCCTTCATCTCACACCCACTCGATTTGTTTTTCTTTTTATCCTTATGCGTCTTTGCGTCAACCAACCCACTCAGGCACACGTGTAGTACCGATATGCATGCGGACAGACGCGGTCGCACGCCCACACATACACATACATTCACGCTCACACTAGTCCTTAGCCTAAATATTTGAATATTCAGCTATTCATTGGCTAGGTATTCAGATCTCAATCCCGGATTCGAAATGCTTTATATAACAAAGAAAAACATGCTTACTCTCGATTGCAGACGGAAGGTTTGGTCCTATTTCCTATGAATAACCCAGTGAAATCCCTTGGGATAAAATCCAAATAAAGAGACATACCTCCGTTTGAGAACGCTTCACGTCAATGCTTAAGTTGAGGTAATGGTAGCATCCTCAAAATGGAAAAATGTGTCTGGTCAAGCATGGATGAAGGGACTAGCCTTCTTTAGTTTTGATCTAAGAACACTATTCAACTACTTTTATTTCAGTACAATTTCAACTGTTGTCCAGTGATGTCCAGTGATTTAGTTATCTGTGGTGGCACGCTGGCTAGGCAGTTGGGGCCATGGAAATAAGAGGTTGTATCAAGCGGTGGGGTGGGTGGTGGTGGGTGTGGTTAATGGTTTTATATGGGGTTAATACTGAAGGTATTAACCCCATAACGGTTTGGGAGTCAAATAAACATGAACAGAACAGATAGCGATGTTTATTCACCCACAAATCAACCACAATAGCGCCTGTGTGATTTATCTTAGTGTTGATGGCGCTAGTCCTTTCGTGCATTTTCATCACAACCTTTGACATCGATCAAACCGCCTAAAAAGTATTTGCTTTGTGATAATTGGAAGTCATTTTCTACTTTCCGACCAAAGAAGCCCTGTGCCTTTTTAGGCTACATTAAAGCTTTGCGGTAATCGGCTCGGACCGATGAGCGGATCTGAAAGCCCATGCAGCAATCATGCATACAAAACGATATTGTAGTTTTGTGGTTCAAACACTGTAGAAATCTATCTCCTTTAATTATGTTTTATATTAGTATCGGAAAACCTAACGATAATCCAAAGTTATGTATTTTTTCCGTCCCCACACAAAGTATTCACAAACACACAAGGCAGGTTAGCCCGCTGAAGGTCAGCAGACTGAAGCCAGTCTTATCTAAGTGTTTTAATGTCCTGTTTCCCAGTGTCCTTTTTTTTTTTTTTTTTTTCTTCTTTGTCATGGTGTGCCTCCTGTAGTCATGTGCCGCCTCCTCCCTCCCGGCCGCCGAGGCCTCAGTTACCTGCAGATGTTCCTGAGAAACATTCAGGAACGAGTGTGTGCCCCTGATGGTCTCAAGTGTTGCACGGGGGCGCTGTGTTTATGGGCTGTTTGGCATTTTCATTCATTTCACTTTGGCTTTCAGATAAAGCCGTTAGCAAGGCAAACACATCCCCCTCCCCCGGGTGCTTAAAACCATTCATTTAAACAGAGAAGTAAGTTGCGACATGGCAACCGAGGATCTATTGGGCACAAATGCTGCCATTGTTTATTGTTCTCGGCCCCAGACCGGGGTCAGAAAGTATTTTACACTGATTGCTGCTTTCTTTAACTACTCTCAGCCCCAGGAGGCGGTGGTAAACCACGGTAGCGTGTCTCAAACTGTATCAGTTCAACGGTTCAGTCGTTCAGAAAGGAATTGTCTTATCTTTTTGCTGCTTAGGCTTCTAAACTGTGTCAAAAGCCATGCGTTTCTTTTCGAGACTATGGGGGGAAAAAAACAAATGTCAGTTCAATGATGCTGGAACGCTCCTTTTTCTATGAGAAAGTCTTATATAGGTATACATGTGTGTGATTCTCGGGTTAATACAGACCACTGTTGTGATTCCCGGGTTAAGCAGGCGTTTCTCATACAAAAGCAGTGGCCAAGCTGGGATGAACTGTGCATTGGGCTGAGGAATCTAGCCTAACAGGTGCTGTCCAGCTGTGCGTTTAGACATGATGACAGAGTGCTAGTCTTAAAAGCCCATTACCAGCAGCGTACTGACTTTCACAACTCACTGTTTACATCCCAGGTCAGCATTTTCACAGCAGCGCGCTGCCAGAGCTGTTTTTATCAGTGACCCTCTTTGCAAGGATACAGACACACAGCGTTAGGAAAGGGCCCTGTTTTCATGCGATAACTCTGTGAAGTCTGGTGCTGTTATTTTTAATAACACTTTGATACCAGCCAATTAAACCATATAATGATATGAGCCTCTCCCCTCCCACCCCCCATCCCCAATCAGTAAGCCTCAATTTATTTTTCATCCATCCTTTTTTTTTTTTTTCCTTGAAGTCAAACAACCGCAGACACTCCTTTCTCGAACAAGTTAAACTTTATCCCAGGCTCATTACACATCACGGTTCTTGTTTGTTGGTGTACTAGGCGCTGAGCGTGTTTGCACTGATTGGTTAGTCACGCTCTCTAGCGGAGGAGGGCTGTGAGTTTTTGGACTCAGCCAGGTGTTGCCGCTCACCTCTCGCTAACCTGAGGAATCGCCTGACGGGTTACACACATGCAAATCGACACACACTCGCACAAAGAGACCCACGGTACGCCTCCAGAGACCAAAGAAACCTTAGCAAAACAAAGGGAAAAGGTACCTTGAATCTGCGTCCGGGGGTATTGTTTGCACACAAATACGGGAGGGGTGTGATTCCCTCACGCCAAGAGGAGGAGCAATGAGGGGGTTGTCAGCCTTTAGAAATGCAATGAAAGGATCTGGGGGGGGGATGGGTGAGTGTCACAATGTTATAAATTCACAGACTTCCTGACGGGTGTTTTCATGTCTGCATACAGCCTCTTTAAGGGGGAGAGTGTGCGAGAACGGCGGCCCTAGAGAGAGTGGTTTGGAGATCTTTGGTTTTTAATCGTATAAGGCAACCCTCTCCCCCAGAGGACGCTACCTTATGATCAAGGGGGAGGGGCCAACGATAAATTGTAAGACTTCCTGAGCTCCAAAATCTCACTCAAAGCAAAGGTTTTAATCCATCCATTGGATCAAATGCTGGATTGACTCAAGGGTTTGGCCTTTCCGATAAAGTAGAGATTTGTTTATCACGTGTTGTTTCTACAGTGCCGTCAATATTTGTCTTTCACCACAGAGCAACTATAATTTTGTCTCTTTAATTATTTACCCTTACACGAGTGTGACATTGAGGATAAAGTAACACTATATTTATCCCACAAATGTCCACGTCAGAGCTAAACTGCAGAGTAGAAGAACAGAGTACAGCATAATGACAGGAATAGACAAGGTATTCAAACTTGAAGTACTTTCAATATACTCACCTTTTGTTGTGTAAGCCTGTTGTTGCTTAAGTATATGTTGTACAAGTAATGTAACAACAGTGTCGCAGAAACTTTATCTTCACTATATGAGTTGTAGTTCAAGATGTGATGATTATTCTCAAGAAAGAGTTTGACCGAACTTCAACACTATTCTGTGCAAAATTAGTTTATTTGGGGAACCCTCAATTTACAGAGTTTCTTTTTGTAAGACGCACAGCGGAAGCAGTCATATTTTTAGGGCATCTAAATTAAAGCTTTTTATTTTTTAATCAGATGACCCACATTGCATTTGTTCAAAGCTCAAAAGGAAATGCACTGAAATGTTGCTCACTGAGAAGTGTATGCACAGCTTGTTCACAGCCCCTAGTAAAACTAGGCTGTCTCTCATTGTTAACAACAAATGGAAAGGTTGGGGTCCTTGCAGTCTGCAATTTCCTTCAACAGGGATTTGTTCTAGAAGACACTTTAGCACATTGTACTCTCAGTTGGCCCCCGGCACCACTGAAACTTTGTTCTTCATTGTTACATTTAGTTACTTTTTAAAGAGCCCCTTGTTGTTGTTTTGATTGACTTTCGATGAATCCGTCTATTTGTTTTAATTCATTTAACATTAATAACCGCAGTGGAGTACACATTAAAAGACATTTGTGCTTGAATAATAAGGTTATAATTCATGTGGATAATTGCATCATGTATCGTATAAATAAACCTCACACGTCGAAGTCACACACTGCAATGACAGCACGGCGATATCATTTTTCAAATTGTATTCAGAAAACCCTCAACCCCTCAAATCCAAACAGCTTTTTGGAGCGTGGTGCCATGGGGGAATTCTTGGCTGCACGAGCTGCGGTCCACACATTAGTACTGGTATAAATGAGTGAGGCTCTCCGCATGGTCCAGGGGTGTCCGTGATCCATAACGACACTGCGGTCTCGGATTGGGGAGACTCTGTGAATGAGGGAATGTTCCGGGGGGGAGGAGGGTGAGGAAGAATGGTAGTGCTGACATCCTCACTCGCAGCAATCCCACGTCCTTGTAGGACAGAGGACAGGAGATGGAAAAAAACTCTGCAGCACCAGAGGCTGACTTGGCTGTTCCTCTGAGCGCCGTCATAAATCCGAGTGAACATTTCTGAACATCTGTTGTGGATGATTAGCTCGGTGGCTAGCAGAGTTTGACCAGAGGGGAATGAGAACCAGTGTGTTTGCGAGCTGCGTGTACCGTCATGCTTTGCTACTCAAAGAATGATGATTTTTTTTCGGTTCCTTCTTTTTTTGCTGCATTTTTTCTTACATTTTTCTTCAAAGAGTGAGATTATAGTTGGAGTGTTTGCATTAGCCGTGGAACATGTTTTCCCCTTAACATTAACTTAATTGACACAGTTTGATTTGAGTTGAATCTTTTCAAGGTCACACAAATTTAACCCAAATGAGACAATCTGATTTATTTGCTATGTTTTATTGTTTGTTGTCCCATTTTAGTGGTTTGTTTAGTAAGGGGCTATGCATGTTGCATGTTTTCCATAATTATTAAATTATAAGTTTTTGATTAATTTCAATTTATATTATTATTATTACTCTGGTGGATTATGCAACACAATTTAATCAACTAAACCTTTCTTAATGTAAAGAGTAAATAATGCTATTTTGACATACATTCACTCACGGCAGCTATTAAACAGGTCAGCCAGTTTGTTATCCCTTTTCTTTTAATGAAAACATCAAATCACGTGCGCACCTTGGTCATCTTTTTGTTCCCCAAACAGGTGAGCACAACAACGCTCCCTCATTGGTCAATGTTCAGGGAGGTAGGCGAGAGAGGCTTCCTCCTTCTCCTCGGTGAAATCCGACACCTGTGACATCACCCGGCCCTGGCTCCTCCCCGGGCCAGCTCTAGGCAGTGTTCAGTCTGTGAGAAAACGCCGCCTCTGAAGCACCTCTCTAAAGCTGCCCACAGTACTCCGTAGCCACAGCTGGAAGTAGCGTTGGGAGATCCAAAGACTGATTCCTTCAGTTTAACGGATAGCAATCAATGGAATAATTAGAGAGGATCGTGAACCAACTTGCTTTTGTTTTTTTTGCTGCCACTTTTTTTGACAAGACATTTTTAGGGATAATCTTACTGGGATACTGTTGGATTTTCTTCTCTGCGATTTTGGAGGCTGTCTGTGGAATAAGTGCCTAAAGATAAAAGGAATAAAAAGGGATTTATTTGTAAAGGACCCAATTGTCATGCATGGGTAAGTGTGACATTTGTGCCTCTCGGCATACTGAAAGCATGTAAATGTCGAAACAAAAGTGGATTAGTGCTTAAAGAAAAATCGGCACAGGTGCATTTTTGGGCAAAATGTAAATCAGCATTCCCTGTCTACACAACAATTTAAAAGTTAACTTTTCTCTAATATAATACAAATGAAAAATAAGTTAATGTGATACACTTCAGTAGTCAGGTATTTTCTTACCATTCTTTTGTCCCTCCTTGTTTTGTCCTTGTTCACTCTTGCTTGCTAAGCCAAAACAATAGTTTAACCTCGTCTTGGCTTAGCGCTATTGGCTGGCTCTCTGGCAAATTGCCCTGTCTGGTTGGAGCTCCCCTACTTTTTTCAGAGCACTCTGAATAGAGAGGCCATAGAGTGTGGCCTAGCTACCGCTGCTAAGGTGAGACACCCAACCGTTAAACAGCATTAGGCCATACAACCTGTTTTTCCAGTTGCCTTTATCAACCCTGGCAATCTTGGGGCCAGAGTTTGAGCAAAAACACAACTTCCTTAGATAAACACGACAAAGGGGTTTAGCCATCTCTAATGCTTGGAAATCTGTACTTGAAATCAAATGTGAATTGATCAATACATTTTCAACATTTTAGTTAGTTTGTGTTAAGAATGTGTAACACAGATTAGGTCATGCATTGTTTAAAATGTGTTATGACTCCTATGCTCATGCAGCTTACAAGTAATACTTTTTAAAAAATATTTATATATATATTTCTTAATTTTACGAAAACAATTTCTCAAGAATTTGGTTACTCAATAGAAGCAGCTAGTGCCAGTGTGTGTGTGTGTGTGTGTGTGTGTGGGGGGGGGGGGTTGGGGAAGTCTCCTGTTCGCAGCTTGTTCTTTTCCATCAAAGCTGTCTCGAACCCTCAAAGAACGTAGTGCTAAGACAACATGTCTGTCTTGCTTTGTTTGGCCGGAAAATGAGAGCCCTCCCCATGGGTCCGTCTCACCAAACTGAGAAGTGTTTTCTGACTCGGTTGAACCAAATCTGAACTTTATTTTCCCCCCCTCTAGTTAATCATTCACAAATACAGCTCTGACCTGTTGCACTTGGCTTGCCGTGGTGAGTAACCCAAACATGGGATGAAACGGTGGAATTGGTGTAGGAGACTTTGAAACATAATGGCGGCTACCGCTCAACTGTCCACGTTTCTGTTCTGTCCCCTAGGCAGCCTTAACAAAAAAAGCACCCACCCCCCAACCCCCTGCTTTTACTATGGTCGCCCGTCCTTCACAGGGTTTGACCTTTTAGGTTGTCTCCTGCCACTTCCACCATGCTGGCTATTGACCCCGCATTCTGCTTTTACGACTCGGGTTCAGTCACATCGTCACCAGCAGAGTTCCACAGAAGCTGTGCACGGACTTGAGCTGGCCTCCATCTAGATTTACCCTTAAAGATATATTCCTGAGATTGTCATGATGTTGTTGATTTTAGACCTTGTTTTCCCCAATATAGCTTATACCCCTTGTCTTCCAGTGTTGGTGTGTTTATCCCTTCACATGCTAAGAACTTGAATAGCTAAAGGTTTCATGGAGCCTTTGCACAAACAAGAGCTTGTCTACATCTCGATGTGACTTTAAGGGTATTACTGTGAATTCTATGTTGCTCTAAGGTCTTTGGGGAGAACATTTTGAAAACCACAACATCTACCCATTGTCTTCCAGTGTTGGTGTGTTTCCCCCTTAGAATTCTTTGAAACGACTAGTGCAATGGGCAACAGTCAATCACTCAAACGTTTTTCCCACTGGATTGCTCTAAGGTAATTATAGGCAAGGAATATGGATTTTTTTCCATTGAACGTGATTTCTCATCAGTGGTGATGTGTAATTGCCTTTTAACAGATGATGGATTTGCTTCAACGCTTTTGTTCCTAGCAATGTTTGAGAAAATGTTACTTATAAAAGCCGTTTATGGTCTGGGAAGATGATCGAGTGAATTGTCTCTCTGTCCTAGGTGTATTTACAGATCAAGGCCATCACATGGGATTCTTAAAAAAGACATTGCATTGAACCAAATCTGATAAACCAATTGATCTGGTTGCATTATTGGACCAATGATGCATTGTTGAACTGTACCAAAAAAAATAATGTAGTGATCGAGGTTTGTTTCAAGGCCTCCTACTTCTCTTTTTTATATTCTCATCTTGACTACCTTGTAAAACACAGTACCCACACGGAGCTTTGGTTGCACTGTTGTGTTACCCATAGAGCCTGACTATGGCAGGGCTCTGAGTAGTAGATGATGCACCTAATTATCAATCCTGTCTATGGGACTGTACTTCAGAATGACAGCTCTGCAGCTCGGGGTGGATGTGACCGGGCAGCACAGTGTAATAATGTGTGATGTCAATCAGGGGCCACTGTTTCCGTTAAGCATTTGGCCGGCTGGCTGGCATCAACTGCCACCAAACTCTTTGTGTGTCACTGTCTCTCATTCGTCCTGACAGATGCTGAAGAGTGGGTTTGGAAAAGCTTTTTTTTTTATTCAATTTTTTCTAACAAAGTCAGCAGTGTTTTGACATAGCACTTTGTTAGCATTTCCAAGCATAGAGCTTACATTTGTGTAAGCTGCATATAGGTTTACGCACTGAGGTAAATCTACCATCTTACTGAATGTGTTTTTTTTAGTTAAAGGGTGTATTTATTGTAGGGGTGTATGTTTTTTGCCCCCAAAAATGTTATTGACAACATGTTTAGGTGTGTGTGCGTTTGTGTCATATGTAGCATTTTTAGCGCCAAACATCACAGCAGTTCATCTCAATGCAAATTTTAATCCTTTTTGTCAGGGAAGACATTTCTCTGCGTGCACAAAACTCATTTAAATTCCACATCATCCCATTACGCCTCCTCACTGATTGAAACAGCCACCGTTTCAGTATGTACCCGAGACCTAAGACTGGGCCAGCGTGTAGTCGAGACTAATGGGGAGTATTTCTCTGTAGGCCCAAAAAAAACATCCTGTATCCAATGTAAATGTAAATTATCTTCTGTAATATGCTGTTTTCCTAGCTTTTGAAGACAATCCATACGCAGAAAGAGATCACCGTCGTGGCCCCAGCTCCTAAACGTGATACAGCCCAGTCAAATTGCTTTGTGTCCATGGCTAACTGAGTTGTATTGTAAAGAGCTCTTCTGGTCATCCTTTGCTTTGATGCCAAGAGTTGCTTCTTGCGTTAACTTCTCCATTAGGGGCCAACTAGGATACTACAGCAAGGCATTGCAACTCTAATAGTGTACAAATTGATCTGTTTCTCAATTTTTGGAGTAGGCTTACAATTGAATCGGGGGTTTATCCCCTTACCTCCCCTGACCTCGTTCCCTTAGCTTCCCGATATCTTAAAATGGTTGGCTAGACGAGACACTCTACTTGATTACTTTTTTTTTTTTCGTTCCCCCATCCACACAAGTAATTTTCTCAAAACTTGGAAAGATCCACTATTGAGCCCTCAACAATAGGAAGCAGAGCTGGCCTTTAGGTTTTAATGATATTTTATGATGCAATATAAGTACAGAAAAGACTAGAAATTGGTGGTTCTTGCATCTTAGTCACGTAGAGACATAATGCTGTACACACGAGCATTGGGAGGAAAACCATTTAATGTGTTGGTACATTGCGATGCATGATTATTGTGCTTTGTTAATCGTCCTTTATCCATACCAAAAGGAAAAAAAATACTATTTGCTGCCTAAGAACTCACTCTCTCTGGCTTGTTCTTGGAAGATGGATGAAGATTCATTTGGTTTCATTAGAGCGCCTCTCTTATTTATAGCCCTGCTCTGTAGAGCCAGGTCGGCCCTTTTGTGCTCCTGCAAGGATGCAGGAGCCTGTGGTGTTCATGAAACCTTCCTTTGTCCTGGGGGTATTCTCTGTGGAGAACGGCTGCTTGTTTGGGGGCTGGGATGTGGGGTCAGAGGCAAGGCAACAATGCAAGAAGCAAAGCCAGTGAAATTGCAATTCCAGTGCATGGCTGCAGCCTCTTTTGTAGACCAGAACCTGCCGCTTGCCAGGGGTCTTGGGCTGTGATTTGGTTTGGGCTGTGTAATAACGCCACTCGAGGAGGAAGTCAATGTGGAGATCCCCTCTGATGGAAATGGAATGACGTCGATTCAAACGTTCTTTATGCACGTCACAGTGAGGAGGAAGCGAGGGAGGCTCCAGATTTGCACTCAAAATCGTGCCTGTACTCGACAATCACACAATTCAAATATTCTCATAGTAATCATAGTTTTTCAAATGTACCAAAAAATGTCTCTGGGCCCCACCGTCCCCCTCAAAACCAACATTATTGCCCCATTGCTGAAGAGTAGGGGGTGATAATTTGATGGCCATTTCCCTGCAAATCCTTTACTTGGTATCACTCCTTCACTTATAATGGTAGATGACTGCCTTCATGGCTGACTTGAATGAGTGAGCTGGTTGGCAGTTGGCACTAGATGTAGGGTTTGAGGCTGCTGTGACGAGGTAAGATGGTATGGAGGGGAGGTTAGCCCCTTTTTGCAAGCAGGCAATGTTTTTGAAATGTGCAATGGTCAAAGCATTAAACTCATCGTCTTTCCTGCTCTGTAACAGCGTAGGCTAGAGTGAGATTTTGTTTATGAGCTATAGGGGTCTGAAACGGTGTTGCTTGCATGAGGGATGCCATTCGGCCTGTTGCTTAATGCACATTCATTAGCTTCTTGACCTGCATATGTTATTCTAATGATTGGAGCTATTCTGCAATGGCTAGACACGAGACCTCATTTGAATATAATTTGAGTCCTTAGATCTTGCTTGAAAAGGAGACAGCGGTCGAGCTTTAGGCCTATGGACCAAATGCATGACGGCCTTGCTTCTTGTTCATTTTTATAGTTTATTTTATCCCAGTTGTAAGCATTTTTTTCTCTGCAGCAGTACGCTTCAGTTTGACAACCCAACAGTCAACCGCTCACAGTTTGCTGTCTCTTACATGAGCGGGTTTCTGTATTTCGTCCAGATTACAGCTTGCCCACCTCCGGCCACCCTTCACACCATCTACTGAAGCGAGCGACTCCAAAGAGCCTCCTGATCTGGAATCAAAGTTGACACCCTGGGCCCCAACGTGCCTGTTCCCCTCCCCGACAGTTTTAACAGGTCTCGGCAAAGATACAGCGTTTAACCACTGCGTGAAATCACTTCAACCTGATGACTGCAACTGCATTGGCTCTGATAGCTTTTCATTTGTTGACCTGACAGAGGCACTTTAGGTGTCGGAGGGGGGCTGGGGGGATCTGGCGGTGTGAGTGACAAGACCTGTCGCCGCCCGTCATTCTGTGTGTGCACGATGGCCCGCCGGCGACTCGAATTGTTCTCATTCGCTATGATGACACGTCGTGGAGAATTTGCCGATATCTCTGCGTTTCCAGCATGTCTCCGATGCTCGATTCAAAGCATAGTGAACATACCTGTAGTAGACTGGTATGAATAGCCCACCTTTTGGGACTGTAGTCAGGTGTGTAAATTGCACTATTGCATCATATGTCAACAATGTCGTGCTCTTTTCCTCTTTTTGTGTCGGCATTGCGTTGAGCTCTTTTCTATTCGTTCCACAGGGGTTGTGTTGCGTGCAATGGTTGTTTTCAGAGAACACCTGATTGAAAAGCAATTATTTTCCTTGGTGTGTATTTGCACAGAAAACGCAAGGAGCTTTTCCCCTCCTTCTATTTCTCTGTGAACTGGAACTATGCGATTAGCCGAGCAGAGACCACGACCCTCAGTCAACTCAGAATTTCTCTAGTGGGATGTGTCTGAAAGGGAGAATGAAAGAGAGGGGGAGTGAGGTAGAGGGAGAGAGAGAGACAGAGAGGCGAGTTAAGTGTGAGCATGTCTTGTTAGCCTGGCTACACAACAGTGGCTTCACACTGGAGGTAATTGATAGTCTGGAGGCTGTCTCAGCTGCAGGTAAATCCTATCCGCAGCTGCATGGGAGAGGGAGGGAGTTAGCTCGGTGTGGAGGGGGGTATAAATAAGTCTAGCATGGATTCTGAATTCAGAATAACTATTATGTGGGGATGGTTGAGGGGGCCGGGGAAGTACACGGAGAGCACATAGCAAAGCTGACAGACAGATGGTGATAGTGAAATGTTTAGTCGGCGTGGGTGTTTCTCTTTCTTTCATCGAGTTTCAAGTATTCCGGATAGGCTTATAAATGTGGCCCACGTCTTGGACATTTATTCAGAAAGGATGCGTATGCGACGAGTGTCTCAGTTTTTATGTCCCGAAAAAAATAAAAAAAGCTGACAGTGCTAACTGCCCCAGCTGTCGTCTAAATCAAATATCATGCTATTGGATTACCTCTGTATCTGAAACCTGACTGTACAGGGATTTCGAGCATCAACTCCTTCGCCGCAAATATGAAAACAGGAAATGTGAAACAATCATTAGTTGTATGAATTTGAAGACGGAGTAGGCACTGACATTGTTTGTTCATCCGAGTCTGGTTTTAAATGATTGTCTAATAAATACACAACGTTGCATTCATTTACTGCATTGACACCTCTGAGAGCAGGACAAACAATCCCAGGGACTAGCAGGCCTCCCCATCAAACCAACGCTGTGATATCGAAATATCTTCCAGCCTTCTTGCAGGGATATTTCTGTAGCCTCGTCTTCTGTTTTTCGAACACAGGGAAATCTAGTTTCCTACATTTCACAGTGAGATGTAGAGCGATGTGGATACGTGACTTGACAACAAGAGCTCGGCTCGGGCAAGAAACATATCTCCCAGCGGGAGATACATAGGTGGTAATGAGGGCATTGTGGAAGTGCCGGTCGTCATGTTGTGGCTCTGGCCTGTCAGTATAATGGACCTTGACATTCAGGCGCAATCGATCGCATTGCTCTCGGCCCCCCGATGCCTGTTGTTCCTCACCCCCGCTCTCAGTCAGTCTGCCACACAGAGATGGACGGAGGCCAACCCTTGGATCCCAGGCGACCGTCGGCGGGTTCAGATATTCTCTCATTACGGCGGAGGTAGGCCCGAGGTGAGGGGATCGGGAAGGACGGCGTTGCTAGTCAGTGGGAAGGACACAGTTTTTTCGGAAATGTATTACTAAAGAGGCAGCAATGTCATGATTTTCTGCATCCCGTAAAGGTTTTCTGGTCCAAATATCCAATTTGCTCGATAAATGGTGTACGTGAGAATGCTGGGTTTTTCAAGAAATTACCACACTGGCAATTGTTCAAAGAAAGTTACATTTTCCATTTAGCTGAATTCCGCTGCTGGACTTTATTATTATATTTTTATGTATTGTTATCCATTTGCTTCTACGTGTTAATGTTATGCAAGGTTCCTTGCAATTCTGTCGTCGTTTGCGCTCTTGTTGTGAAATGGGAGAAAATAATTTAGCCGAGAGTCCCTGGCTCTCTTGCCCTTTGTTGGCTGGTCTCTGCCTATTCTACACCCGGCTCTTTTACATTTTAAGTCCTAAGGCCTCTAGAGAGTGATGGGGATATATGGTTCCATCTGCTCCAACAGACTGGCTCATAGCTCAGACTGAAAGAGAGAGCGGGCGAGGGAGATGGAGAAAGAGCACGAGAGAGGGAGAGACCAGGGAGGCATGGTTAAGTGAGTAAGAAGCAGAGAGGATCGAGAGAGCCGACGCCAACTGACAGAAAGACAGAAAAGGCTTATTAGAATCCTCTTTTTTAGTCGTTATACTGGGGCCTCGAGGATATCTTTTTGGAATTGGAGGCTGGGGAGAAGTAGGATTAAGAAGCGTTGGATGGTGGTCCTGCCCCTTCCTGTTTGGAATGTCAGCTATCTCACACTAAGTCGGTTAAGTCGGCTTTATGTGTAACTAGAGACTTGGAGTTTGTTTTTCTACCACTTTTCAGTTTTTTTCTGCCACCAGCTAATTACCAGACCAAATATGTCTCAGGTGAAAAGCCTGTGTCTGGTTTCAGGCATTTTCTGTTGCATTACATTGTTTCTGTACACAAACTAATAATGGGCTGTTATAATCTCTTTCATAGCCACAGGCATCAGCCTCCTTCCATCAATATTTGTTTTTCCTAACATTTACCTATACCATTCGCTTAAAATAATTTAATTCAGATTCTCTATTCTCTATATTATTATCAAGAAAAAAACGAGCATCTTTTGGGGACTACAATGGTTTCAAATTAGCTGATAAGAGTAGCATTGGCTTGGGAAACGTTCCTCTGGTATTCCAAAAAAGAATCCTCGAATGACCTTTTTCCTAAGCTGACGGCTGTCTGCATTGTTGCTGATACTATCCAGTAACACGGCATCGAGGTTTTTGGCACGGTTCACATGTAGACCCCCGGGGGGGCTCCTGCTGGCCGGGGGCTTCAGTTCCAGCCCGTTACAGTCACTAATCTGGCCTGACATCAAGCTGATTTACAATACCCCTCTACCCTAAGCGTCGGTGCACTAGAGGTAATTGATTTAGAACAGTGGAGACACCTGCTGTATGGGATGAAACCCCTTCTTCTCCTTTCCCTCCTTGCCCTGAGAAGTTAGCACCACAGCACATTGCCTGAACACAATAACCGGCAAATGGAACCGTTTCATTCCAGTTGAAGGGTAAGGGTGCTAAGTAAACCTACTTCTGGTCAGGGTGTCATCTTTGCCGGAGCTGTGTTCTCTAATAACCCGAGGCTTTTTTCCTCTTCGTGGCTTTGTCGAACCCTGTCTGTATTATTTCCTGGTTTGAGTAGAGCCTGCACTGCCGTCTCAGTTGGGGAAAGCCATTGATGCGGGCTACTCTTTGTTTGCCGGCAGTCCTACTCAAATGCCTTCACTCTGTTTGCCTTTTACTCCCCGAGACAAGACGAGACTGGCTGACTGGGGTGGGGGTTGTATGCTGGGTGGCGGGGCAGGACTCCTCCACTACATGGAGGGCTTCCAGGCTTTCTTTAGAGCAGAGTCATTTTACGGCACCATCTGGCCATATATAAACCTGCAAGTTGTTTCATACGTCTGTGTTCATTTCCTCATTGTTCACGCTTTAGATAAATATATAGCCGTGAGGCACAATGTTTGAATTGCATGTGATGACTTACTAACCTAAGATGGAAGAACATTTGAGCAGGATAAATGCTATATAAAGCACATGTCCCTATGATAAATCATCTAGTAAATTGCTGGTATGGAGATTTTACGGAAGTTACATGTCTGATTATGGGGCCATCCTGAACGATGTAAATCTCATTATTTCCCGACCAAGCTGACCTGCTTGTTGCCCCTTTGTGGTGAGATTACCCACCGTGCCAATTGCTAAAGTGTGTTGGGCTGGAACCTCGCAGTTTATTTTCAATTATCAAAAGGCGCTGACCAAAATGCCTCTGGACTCAGTTGGTTGAACCTACAACTGATCAGAGCAACGAAATGTGTGCATATCAGTGGCAGCCATCTTGGTTGTTTAGGAAAATGCCCCAACACTGCTCCCATTTGGGGCCACTCTGTCTAATATTGGGCGGGTTTGATACGATGACTTAACAGTTGTGGTTCGACCCAGGCAAATTCTGCCGGGAATCCGCCTGAATGGGAGGTGGGCCAGACACACGGTGAATAAAACATGAGGCCGCATATTCGTCTGGTTTACAGGCTAGAGATGACCATATTGAAGAGAACTGTTGAATATTCTCCATGATTTCACTTGATTTGCTGTGTGTTTAGGATTGGCCTCTCTATGATGAATGTCTGGTTTACATTGAGCCTGATTATGATTTATTGCCGGTTCTTGAGCCGTTGTGTTTTGTGATTCAAGCCATTTATTCAGCGCTCCACAACTTGACAATGCCAATAATCACGCCACAATAAATTCTAATGGAGGTGGCACTCTTCTGTGTCGTCTCTGCTATGTAATGCACATCGCTTTTCCCTCCCAGATTGATTTGTTGCTGAAAAGCCCAGTTAGCTCCCCCAGAGGTGATTTGTAAATCCGTTCTTCAGCTGCAATGCAATGGTTCTCAGAGTTAAGTAAAACATTTATTCAGCGGTGCTGTATGTCAATCGACACTCTATTCTATGGAGCCTATATCCAATGTGGTAGGATTCGGTGGAGATTCCCAACCGGTGCAGTTCCCCAACCTGGAACTGTCAGGACACGATCAGGCAGCTAGTTTGGTAACTCCACTCTCCACGTCTCTCTCGGATGAAAGTGATTTTCTGGCAATGCGTCACTGGGATCCATTCTCCTTTCCCATACCAGTTGCCAGTGTTTACTATTCTCTCAATACCAGTGTTATTCACAACTGCCCAAGTACCTTCTACAACTGAACTTCAGTGTTTCCTTTAATGTGAGTCATGCAAGTTGCTGCAACAATTCTGTGCAAGGAAGTAATCACATTAACGCTTATAGCTAAGAACAATCAGTGATCTTTTCTATCTGTTGCTCAACCCTAAAAGAAGTGCTTATTTTATAGCTCTCACTCTGCTTCTAAATCTTGCAGCTAGCAGTAAAGCGTTAACAATTAACTCTGTGCAATCAGCTTGTAAACAAAACCACTGTAAAATCCAATAGGTCACAGGACATTACACTTTGTGTGCTGCATTTCAATGGCAGTCCTCGTCACAGCCCTGTAAAAGAAGACATGCACCATCAAGCCTGTGGAAACAGCAAAGGCTTTCAATTTGGGAGGGGAGTCATTTGTTTACCTTACAATTTCACTTCACTATGCAGACGGTGGGCTTCTTGCCATCATTATCCTAGTTTTTTCTTTTTATTCTTCTGGTGCACACTCTGCATCCCCAGTGGGATGAAATAGGAAAACAGTGTGTCATGTAGACCCAGTCGGGGCCACGGAAGTCTAATCAAAAGGCCCCTTACCACAGCTGTCCAAACGCAGCCCGCCATTGTGTTTACGGAACCGCTGCAGTATGCGGCGACCCCTTTGTGCCCGGCTTTATCACCTCCAGAGGCTGCATTGATTGGCTCCTTGGGCCGCCATTCATACAGGGCGAACAGAGGTGCCATCTCCAAGGGCACGCTGAACAAACTATTACAATCAGAAGTAGAGAGGGCCTGTGCAGGAGGAAATTGAAACAGGGGAGAGAGTATAGATGGGATCTACGCATTTAGTGGTGGTTTCTCAGCTCCTGCAGCTGTGTGCTACATTGTCCGTTTGTTTGGTGCCATTTGTTTGAATGGGCGGCCACACCCTACCCACACAAACCACACGGACAACCCGAGATGGTGTCGGGGTAGGACGGTTGGGGAGGGGGGGTCGGGAGGCTATAACAACTGACAAGCATGCAGCTGATGTGGGTGGCCAAGCAAACAGTATAGTTGATCTTTGTTATCCTTCCAGGCTGCACTCACTTTAAGCCCATCTGCCTGCTGCAATTTACCATTGAAACATCCACATCCCTTTTGTTCCCCAACCCCCATCAATTATTCCTCAAAGGCTTCAGTCTTCCTCCCATGTTTATTTAAAGGTACATTGTATGGGTTCCCTGTATATCCGGCATTTCGTCTCTCCTGAAGACATGAATTTAAACTGATTGTTGGAGAAGCAGTTTGAGGAGTCCAGTAATATGTTACCTGCACTATTACCCACATGCTTATTAAACAGCCCTTCATGTGTACTTGGATTCAACAGTTTCATTATGTAATGTCACTGGTAGAGGGAATGGATATTGGATTTATTTTAGTTGAGTTGGCGGGTAGACGGTAAGTGGGGTTGTTGGGTTAGTAGAAGGGTAGCGGAAATTACCATAGTATTGAAACAACGTTTTAACCTATTGATTTTGTCGCACAAAAAGTTTACAACCGGGTGCTACACACAAATGCAAAGAGAAACACACCGGCATTAGCCAGTGTGTGTCTCATAACCGTATCGTTACGAAGGCACAAAGATGTGCACGTATTCTGGCGAGGGCAGCCGTTCGCCCAGGCACGTTCTCAATGTTTTTCCTCTCCTTCTCCCACATAGTAGTAAACAATGCCTTCCTGTGCTGCCTGCCAATGGCTAATTCTTTTCCCAACCAGATCACACCGCACCACAACATTGCCACGTTCTTGACATCGAGAGGCATGCACACTGGTAAAAAAAAAAAATGGTGCACTGTGTCACGCGCTGTTGTGCATGCAGCTAGGAGGCACGCAGAGGCACTCAGGATAAATAAGTGTGGCTAAATAAATAAAGAAGAAACACTGCTCCAGGAATTTCGTCTCATTGAAGATGAAAAGCATCTGCCTCTCCCTGGCATCTGTTGCGAAAGATACCCCTCCACCGCCACGGGTTTGGCGCGCGGCGAGTGGCCAAGTCTATCAGCCTCGCTCACACACTCACCTACCATCCGACTGGAAGACACCCCAGCGCGAGCACCCGGGTGTAGCGAGCAGCGAGACGTCAGCGCCCAGCCAAGAAAACTTGTGTTTCACCCTTATTTGATTTAAGTTAACTTGTGTGCTTGAATGAAATAACGTGGCAACCACCGGTTCGAGATTCACTTTGTTGTGTTGGAAGGGGCGGGGGGGTTGAAAATAAGTGTGCGATATTAGGCTTTTCTTTTGTGTCCAGAGCTTAGCACGCCAACAACAAGCCGCTAGGTCATCGCCACAGACGAAACGGTGTACAGTTCAAATCAACATTTTTTTAGAAAGGGGAGGGCTGGGTTGTACACTGCAGACGTCCACATGAAAGGGTGGAGCGTAATAGGGCTCGGTGCGAGCCCTTGTTGGAACAGATGATGGATGCAGGCAGACAAGGAGGACGACGGGAATATTCCTCCGAGGCAAAGGTGTCTGGCGCGGGGCCGATGTGGTCGGTGGCTCGACGAGGCCGCCCGACGCGTTCTAGTCACCGGGTGACAAAGAGTGATGTGGAGTGGGAGCGGCCGGCGGAGCCTGTCTGCAGGTGTTTCGCCGATGAAGCGCCTGTGACTCACTGCATTCCTTCACGTCACTGCGCCCTGCTTAACCCTTCTTGCCCCCTCCTCATCCCGCCTTCGCCAGGCAGCCTGTCACTAGAGATTAAAGCCGTTCTCCGATGCACACACACACACAGACACACACAAAATCCCAAAAGCCGACTTCTTCTTGTTTACTTTCCTTTGTTGCGTCTTGTTGGAGGACAGGTTGTCATAAGGGGGTGAATTGTTTGCGTGTTTGAGCGAGAATGCGCGTCCTAATGTTTCCACAAGCATCAAATAGGCAACGTGACTAATATACTACCACCTCGCGCAGACGTTGCCTTTTCCCCCTCCTTTTATACCAGATACAGGGGGCATTGTTCCCCGGCCCCTCCAACTTACTCAGCCAGACTGAATTGACGATACTTGACTGGCCACCCAGCACGCCCAGAGTTATTTCACATTCAGGACACCCCTCCTATTTCTCCTCTCACAAATATCTGCAATCACCATTGTTTTCTCTGTGATGTAAAGAAGGCACTGAGACCAAACAGAAGAGCGACTGAGAATCTTTTCAATTCAATTCCTATCGACCTTTAACAAGAAAAGAAAGATGGCTCATAGAAAATCGTCAGGGAGCCCTTGAAGGCAAAGTAGGAATGCTCGAAGGCTGCTTCTCAAACTTTTTGCCTCCTTGTTTATTTCTTCATGGGGGCACGTTGATATCTCTCAGTACCAGATGCCCTCTGTTTTACAACACTGTGATCCTCATCAGAGATGCCCTGGGGCAAGCGTGGCAAGATAAGACATTTATTCAGGGTGCAATTTGTGTGGACACAGTAACAATAATCAGGAGAGCGGTGACTGCTAAATTACAGGACATGAGCTGAGGGCCACTCGAAGGTCAAATATCTTATCAGATTGCTACCAAGAAACGTCCATGGATGCTGTTAATCCACAAGAATCAATACCCACTAGCCCTTCCTTTTAGGACAACCGCTTGTGTCCTGCTGCCAATTTAGGCAGCAGTTGAGCAATTCTCCTTGCCATGAGAGCTTAGGGTAATTATGGTTAATTTGCGGAACACCTGCTCCGTCGCCCAAGCATAAAACCCCCTGGGGATGACGAGTGTGTGTGTGCGTGCGTGCGTGTGTGTGTGTGTGTCAAGTGTTTATGCATGGGTCGCATGTTGTCATCCTGTGACATCATGGCACTCTGTATGATTTGGGCTCATCTGGGAAACAGCGTTTCAATTTCTTAATGGGAGATATCTAGTGGATTTGGGACTCCTGGGGGCCCAAACCTCAGGGGGGTCTTTTCTTTGTCTTTTGTCTCTTTTTTTTTTTAGCAGTCCTTCATTAGGGAGACCTGTTTGGTATCGGAGATGCACTGGCTTCCCCCCTTTTGCCTTCGTTGTTTTTCCCATTTGTGTTGGCGACTCATTTTCTTCTCCTTTCGTATAGATTTCTTTAAATATGTGTTTGCCTTAGAGCAGTGCTATTGTCGTTGCTCATTCAAACTTATGCAAATCCTGACTGTGTGTGTCCCTGTGTTTCTCTGCTCTCCTAGGTGTTAGTCTTTGATCTTGTCAGTGTCTAGCGGAGGGACTCGAGGAGGGAGCAGTGCCACCTTGGAACATGGTGCCTAACATTCACCTGTCAGTGCCCCTCCTGCCCAGATGGGCGGCGCCGTTCCTGCTTCTGCTCAGCTGCACGGCGATGTCCTCTCTGGCAGACAGTAAGTAGCAACGGTTTTATTCTGAGCTCAGTGTTATTTTTGGTTCAGTATCATGTAGCATTTTGGCCAAGCCAATCGTTAAACGTACTCGCACTCGTTTCTGTGACACTGATATCCTTTCTAGAGATGCACCGATTGCAAAATTCTTGGCCGATACCGATTTCCGGTTTTTAAGGAGGTCTGACCTGCCAAAACCGGTTTTTCCGATACCGATTTTCTAAGAAATAATTATAATCATATAATATGTTGATAGGTTTTCAATGTAGTGAGTCCCCGGGACCCACAGGTGGCGAGTTGGGTGGGTCCCTGAGAAATTCAATGGGTCCCGACTCCCCAGTTTAAAAAATGTGTTTCTTTTTTATTATTATTCTATTTCTTAAATGAAATTAATAGTGTTAAACTCAATACATGAAATTGTCATCTGAAAAGCGCAGCCATTTGTATGTGGTGAGCCACTGCTTCAGAAAAGTTCGCTTTTTTTGGGAGGAACATGTAGAAGGTTGAGGCAATTCTTCTGCAGTGGGCTCATCAGGCTCAGTAGAGGGGGAGGCAGAAGTAGGTACAGGCAATGTTGAGGTACTCTCTCTAGGCTGATCAGAGTCAGGGAGGAGTGCAGAGGTAGTGGGGACAGAAAATGCAGCTGCAATAGTTTGCTGACCTGCAATAGGTTTCATCTTTTTCTTTGGTGGTATTTTTGCGTTCTCTCTTCTCTGCCTGTTTCTCGAGAAAAACGGGATCTCGTTGGAAGCGCGATGTATGCGCAGGCGCCGTTTGGGCATAACAATATGTAGGCTGCCGTTCAATGTAGTTTTCATCACCACCACCGGATTATGTTTCATTTATTTCATTACAGCACGTCCCCTAAACGTTACAACATAATCGACACGAATGAGCACAGCATCGAGCAGTGGAAACGTGGGTTTATTTACTATGAAGTTTGTATTTTTAATTGTTGAAATGAAATCAGCGGTGACGAGCTAGTTGTTTTGGTAGCGGCTAAATTAGCATGTCGCGATACTTTGAACAGGGGATCACGTCTGCGCCGAGTAGATGCGCAGAGGGTTGAAACAGTGCTTGTCTGGTCTGCTCACAAGAAGGTTTCTTTGGCCAGTTACTGTGATTAAACACGAGTTGTTTAATGTTCACAATGTATCGTTTTTCATGGGGAAAATTAGATGCGTCCCCGGGACGCATGGATAGTGAGTTTAGTGCGTCCTTTCAGATTTGAATGCGTCAGGGACGCAGGACGCGTACCTAGCAACATGATCCCCCACGGCTTATTTTTGACTTGCAAGCATTACAAACAGCGTGTTTTGGGTCGTCCTGGCACACAGTGAAATAAGTCCAAATCAGCGACATGTTTTTCTTCCCGCGCTCTGGGCGCCTTGAGCTGCTACGCACCGCGCATGCGGGTGAGTTTGATCGGCCGAAAACCGGAAATTACGACAGTGACCGGCAGGTCACCGATTGTGGCCGATTGGATACAAAACCGGCTTTTTTAATCGGCGGCCGGTTGATCGGTGCATCTCTAATCCTTTCTATATTATTTGGCTATGTAACTTAAAAATACGTTCAAATTAACATTATGGCTCAGTCCTTACATCAGGAACTCAGGTTAGATCTGACATGCTGCCTCACAATAACGGTACACGTTTACAGAGGATTTTAACACATAAAGTGCATTAAAGTGATTGTACAAGAAAGCATGGGCTGCTTTCTTGTACATTTCATTTATATAATGCTCCATGACTCCAATTGAAGGAAAGAGGAAAAGCTACACGAGGTGACTAAGCTAAGGCATTAGGAGTGCATTCCTACCCGGAGTTCGGAAACCCGTAGCGCCCGGGTGAAAGGAAGAGGTCGGAGAATGCAATGAGGATGCTCCTCCGGCCTCTATGCCTGGCTGTCGATCCGAATAAAGGCTGTGAGTGGAAGAAGCAGCACAGGAAGATGTGTCACTGTTGCTGGGCCCCAGGGGGCCGGAGAGGCCCCAGGAGGCGGCCGCGAGCCACTGCTGTAGACAGGGTCAGGAACATAATTAATTCACTGCATGACCTCAGCTGCAATGCTGTCACAGGGTTGCTGTAATTCAATTAGAGCACCCCCCCCATCCCCCCCTTATATACACACACACTCACACAATATATACAGTGTATTTCTGTACTCCCCTTGCCTTTCACTTCACTGTTCTTTCAGTTCAAGGCTCTGAGACCTCTTCATACCCAGTATCAATGCAAGTCCGACCCCAGAAGTACGTTTTCACACCTCCTCTGCCAATGCCTCTCTTTACTCAAGATAATAATTAATGCAACAATTATTCTCACCTCTGCCTCGCACTGTGTTAAGCTGTTGTATAAAAGTGTGGTGATTACGGAATGTGCCTTTTTCCAGCCAGCTCGTACAGGGGCACATTGTTGATAGGCCAAGTACCATTATCCACTTTCCTCTGTGTTAATGGCCCTACTTGAGAACCTATGTTCCACTGTTATGTTCACCGCCGTTTACAGATAAGTTCGGCTTCGGTATAAGAACAAATATCTTTCTCTGCTTTACCCATAAGAAAGAAACTGTTTTAAATGACACTCAGCCATTGATCCTTCAAGACTAAATTAAATGGGAGGCTCCCAGTTCGGCTTGTGGACTGAATCAGCACATGAACGTGGGCTTGGTGTCGCATTAAAGTATTCTGGAGCTTTCTCAAGTCTATGGATGTACGTCTATGTAACTCTTTATGGGAATAGGCCAAGGCCTGCTATTACTCAAAGTATAGTGCGAACAGACATGGAATTAAAATAAGACACCAGCAGAAGGGGGCAAAAATAACACCTACCACAAATGGTGGGGTTGCACACAATGGTTGCCTGTAATTTTAATGCGTCTAAGTTATGCAAATGTGATAGTTCTGCTCGCAGGGCCCTGAATTACAGGGCAAACTGCAGACATGATATTTTGGGTGGGGTGCCTGGCAAGGTTTTGATTACCAGTACTCTGTGTAGCTTTCCTACGGAAACAGCACCGGCAAGCCAAGTGGCCTCAGATTGCAGACTTTTGTACCAGTGTTAGATGTCCCCGCCAACTCCACACACCGTTTCTACTGATCGTTCTATTTCCAGTCTGCCTCTCCGGTGTCCTTGTCTCTTGTCCCTGTTCTGTCTTGCTGTGTTTTTGCGAGATTGTGTTGCGTTGCCATCGCTTAGGTAAGACAATTCAATTTGTGTCGTTGCTGTTGATGTACCAAAGCAAATAACGCGCACACACACACACACACCAACGAACACTCCCCCCCACACCCAACTAACCCCACCTCCCCATAACGGTCTGTGCTATAACCCTATGACATCATTCCTCTTGCATTGTAATTGAGTAGGCTCACAATACAGTGTGATTATTTTGAGTGCCGATCTTGGATGGTCCATTGATCCCTGGGGGGGGGTCTCTGAGGGGGAGGGCTGGGCTAATCATCTGGCTCTCTGTGCTGCCTCCCTTGACACAATAGACCACCGCCCACTGCAAGGTCAGCCTCAAAGTCAGACATATCCAGCACTTGGATCTAGTGGTTATCTTTTTGTTGTGCTGTCACCCTGAGTTATTCCATGTACTTTAATGTCCTCTTTTGATGTATGTCTCTCTCTCTGCTTTGTTCCCGTTGCCTCCTATAATCTGGGTAGGATTTTTATCGTGAGTTACAGGAAGACCACCAGCGCGGTTTCTTGCACACAGAGGATCGCTCACAGGATCATCATTATGTCTCCTGGTTTAAACATACTTTTTCATGTAACCGCTTTCCCCCACCAATCATTTATTTGACTCTCCGACCCTTTGGCAATCGTGAGTGAAGGTAGAATACACCACAAAAACTACAGAGGCTTTGATTATTTTAAAGGGAAAAAGATCAAGGTAGATCTTTAACAACGGGGGCTAGCTGTTTTACCCACAAATGAATGTCCTATCTGCTATGGGTCAGTATATCCACCGCGTGGCAGGTTTATGGTGTATGTTGTGTTCAGAGGCAATGAAATGCTTAAATCCCTAACCAACAAAACCAGAAATGTACCCTATACCACAATGAAAATGTACGGGACTGCTGTAGGGGCCCTGTAAGTGATCACATAATTTAGAGGGCTACTAAACCGAAGTGCATTGGACAAAAGGGGAGTAGATTTGGGGAGGACGGGGCAAGGGTTGGGCGGTCGGAATTGGATTGTGTTTTTAAGTGGCCATATGGTCACCCAGTTCTCAAAATGAATGGGCAAGGAAATTGATTCTTTTTTTTAATTAAAAGTCAGTAGATCCATCTATAGAACCTTTTGTTCAGGAGGCTAATGTTGTTAGCGTTCTGTGGACCACACAGATGACCAGGCGGTCGAAGGGAATGCTAGGGTAAAATTGAAAGGGTTAACGAGTTGGGATAGAGTTAACAATACTGTGTTGTTAATTAAGATATTTTAATACGATTAATAATTGAATTGGCCACATTGATAGCAGGGCCACACGCAAAGAGGTCTGCCGTCAGTTTTCATTTAGCGTCATTTTAGAAAAGATAGCTGAGGCAATAGTTAAAATAATTTCAAGCCACTTTCCAATTCTAAGATAAACGACTTCATTTAGATGTCAAGTTATTTGAGTGATGTTCCTGGACGTGCACAGAAACTGGGGCAGGGAATGATAGAGTTGGGTCTCTTCGTATTCCAAATTAGTATCAAAGGTTGCAGATTCATTGATAATGAATGACATTTTTCCTGGCATTTTATCAAACCCTAATAGATTTTCTGCACTATTGTACTTCCTAGATGTTAATAGACAGACTTCAACTAGATCATTTAGATGTGGCCGGTTTTAGGCATTCAGAGAACACAGACATTAACTTTGAAAAGCATTCAGAAAGACAACACCTAGATCTATCGTTAGGCCTATGACTCGGAGCGTCTCTCATTGGATCAAACAGCCCATGGACATGGGGCAGAACGGTGAACATCACAGGGATCTCAAGTGGGAACCATCTTATGCCTAAGTGGCTACCTAGGCAATGGCTGCGTGTCAGCAGGCTAGCAACAGACAAAAGGCCTGTGGGCTCCAGTTAAACTAAAAGCTGTTTGTTGTTTCAGGTCCCGAAAGCCACATCATTTAATGGTCTTTCAAGTTTATCCTGCGTAGATTGAAATCACTTTAGGTGCCATGTATGGAAAAGCAGGCGGTGGCGGGGTGAGGTGCGGGTTAAAGAACAATGGCAGGGGCCCTCTCTGGGCTTTGAAGGAAAGCTAATCTAGGGGAGGCAAATTAATGAGGTTATAGGGGTCAAACAAGATGGTACAGTGATGGATGATGACCTCTCACTGAAATGGGGTCCGATTAGACTGGTGCCCAGTTCCCCAGCTGAGCCTCTACAAGACAAACTCTCTTATGTCTCTCTCTCTCTCTCTCTCTCTCTCTCTCTCTCTCTCTCTCTCTCTCTCTCTCTCTCTCTCTCTCTCTCTCTCTCTCTCTCTCTCTCTCTCTCTCTCTCTCTCTCTCTCTCTCTCTCTCTCTCTCTCTCTCTCTCTCTCTCTCTCTCTCTCTCTCTCTCTCTCTCTCTCTCTCTCTCTCTCTCTCTCTCTCTCTCTCTCTCTCTCTCTCTCTCTCTCTTGTTTGCCGTCCCCGACCCCAATAGGGACCACTAAAAGCTTTCCCTCACACCAGCCCATTGGTCTTCCGCCGTTATCATGTCCCGCCCACCCGCCCTTTGCTCCACGGATCCCCCAGTGTGTGCTTCCCCACAGGCACTTAACAAACAAGTTTGGTTTTTATTGTATTTGGTCTCAAGCTGCAGCTTAACAAATTAAAAGGCACACTATTAAAATGATACTTTTTTGCCCTTCTGTATTCCTCTATTTTAAGAACTATGAAAGTGCTTCCATTTTATGTCCTAATTTAAATGAGAAAATTTCATCAAGCAAAATAAACGATGATGCCACGGGGTATTTTTGATGAGCTCTGCAGTTGAGCTTGCGCATGAAACCATTAGCGGCTTGTGTTATAGGTTTGGTGCATGTGCATCATTTGCTCAACAGATGAGTAGCATCGAGACGATCTGTACAGTTCAATACGTTGCTTAAAAAAATAGGGAAAAAAACATGACACCTGGGTAGAAGTTATGAAGCCAAACGAGGGCCTTGGAGACACTGCAGAAGGGAAGAACAACATGGGTTCTCTTCATTTTCCCACTCTTGTCCATAACTTTAAGCCGTAGAAAAACAAACCATTTGAAAAACGACCGAGGTCTGTGTCTCTTGGAATGGTTTAATATTGCACGGCTATCTTGCGTTCGTGTTGACGCTGCTTCACTCACCTTTCTTCTAAACTTTACCGTAAAGCACATCAGCTCAGCAGGAAGAAGCCAGAAGTAATGAATCCGGTATGGATAGAGGCTTGTAGGCGCCAGGGTAAATAGCGTGGCTAATGTACAACCTCAAGCCTCCCCATCATATGATACCACTAACCTCGTCATCACAGACATTACCTAAGTCGTCATTGACTAGATTCACAAAGGCACGTCTATCCTCAAAAAAGTGTCATTTATTTAAAACGCTCTCTTTAAAGGTAGACACTTGACGTAGTTTGCCCGATAATGATATTTCTCGGAATGACGCCATATAGCCTCGCGCTGAGAGAACTGCGGGCCGCATTCAGACTTAAGATACTTCTCCAGCTCATAATCGCCTTCTGAGGATGAAAGCCATTACATTAATGTTGCTCACACTGGGAGAAGAGGAGTGATGGGTAATTGCACTCAGAGTTTATGTTCTTCTCCACTGTCTTGAATAATTCACTGAGGAGGACTTGAAGGCCCAGATAGAGAGCCTTTCTTCACGGTCCAGGAGAGTGTTGAAAGTTTGATGGCTTGGATCTCTTTTCCTTCATTTTCTTCTGCAGGTTTTGGGCGTTTGTTTCAAAGTTTATTTTGTTGAGGGTAAATCACATTGCTTTGGTTGGGTTATTCTGAGCACATAAAAATCACAGGCCTATTCCATGTTGCATCATTGATCACTCTTTGATAAATCACAGCCTTTTTCTGTTGACTATCATTGCAAGCAAATAGTCAGACATAATAATCAATGTCCTCTAATGTATAGCTAACACAAATATGAATGTTAATAGGAATCAACAATAAATATACATATCTATAAAGGACCCTTTTGCACAGAAACGGAGTGATTTATTTGCTGATTGGGTTTACAAATGACATGGATAATATGAGTCGAGATATCTTGTTTATAAATTAGTGTTCTTTCGTGAAACTAGATATTGTGAACATGTTAACAGCTTTCAACAAACGACTACAAGTGCAAACTTTATCAGGGTTAATAACTTGTAATAGAGGCAGCTTCATGTGGAAGTAAGCAGAAAACAAATGTCTTAAAATGCCTAATTGGAAGTGTTCCAGAACAACTACCAGTGTTGATTCCATTAGACGAATTCCCAGTAAGTGTTGCCTTGTGAAAATGATAACGTGCTAATCCATTATTAATAAGAAATAATGGTTTGCACTCTGCTGCACGCATATCGATCTATGTTACTCTACTCCACAGAGTAGCTCTCGATGGGCAGTCTTACAGACTTGGGAATTAGCTAATTGTTAGCTACACCAGTGCCATTTAGGCCACTCTCCATGCTACTTTTGCATTCATTACCAGTCTCTCTCAGAGGACCCAGACAGGGAAACGAGAGTATATTGTATTAATGTCTGTGAAAAATGCCATTACACAGATAGTACTTCAAGTTTGGCAGTCAAATGAAAAACAATATAATTAATATTGCGGTAAAACTCTTCCCTCATCATCAAGCTTCCTAAAATCGTATCTCTATTCTTTGGAACATTTAGGGATGAAATGCGATCTGTTGTCTACCAACTCATTCCTCATGCAGACGCTAGCATCTCGTCTTGACCTTGCCTCAGCTGAGGCTTCATGGTTATGGTCATAGGCTAATGTGTTTGGTGATAGGGGTTACCTGTTGCTAGGATTCTTTGAACTAAGAACTATCTATCTGTGAGGCCATAACAACATAGGAGGTCACTGACCTCCAAACCTACACGCATAGCTGAAGGCATCTAGTTGGCTTATCTCCTGCAACCGGCAATCAGGGTCCCTGTGATGGACTACTTCAAAACCATCTGACCACACGATCTATGCAGATTTGTCAATAGCTCTGACTGGAGGCCAAATCTAATCTCTGAAGTCAACAGGGTACCACTGGGCCTCTGTGCCGTTCCAACTGGAAACTGGCTGTTGTCAATGTGGTAAATGAGAGATATTCACGAGGAGATAACCTCAACTCGGGAACGATGGTCTTTGCAATCCATACCGTCCTCCCTGACGGGCACAGCGCCGCGTCCCCATCACATCTCCGGTGAAAAGACAATGTCTGCCCGGAGCCTTTTAGTGTCAGGATGGGTGTCTTGGATGATGATGGATCAAAGCAGAGGCAGATTACTGCTCTGTTCTGGCAGCTGCTTGCAGAGAGAAAGATTTGTGGAGGTAGTCTCATGTTTTTTTTTTTTGCTCTCTCAGAAGTCGTAGCCATTGTTTCAGTGTGACAACGGTGTTTCTTGACAACCAGGGAAATGGGGCACCGGCAATAAAATGAGAGGCAGCCTGGATGTATCCCCTTTAAGGAGAGAGCTGACAAAAATGAACCTGGGACGATATTCTCAACTGCTGCTACTAGCATGGAAAAAATATGTAGTTGAAAGAAAACCAGCAAATTATCGAGTTTAGTTTAGGGAGAAACGCTTTTTGCGTGTCATTGCAGTGTGTGAACGCTATTAAGAACGTTGGTTGGACGAGGCCTTCGGGATCACAAAGAATCAACTTTAGAAAAACAGCACAGATATTGCAGTTTTTTGAACAGCTTAATACCAGTAGCTCAGATGAACGGTTTTCCTCCATTCTCTGCTGATCCCTAGAAATGTTCCAGGGGAAAAAAACACCAAAGTTGCTCATTTATGCTTTTCTGGCACTAGACTTTCCTTTGAGCGTGCTTGCTTTAATTTACCATTTGTGCCCCAGAGCTGTTTAATGCAGCCTGATCCTTCCCTCCTACTTCCCGACCCAAAGTACCCCAACTCTTTCCGCTTTAATAGAATCGTGGTGGACAGATGTTAGTGGGAGCTCTTGGGGTCAGGATGATGTTAATCAGATCTCAAGGCCTTCTTGTGTTGTATGCTAATCCAGCACACTACTGGTGTACACACTCACACACACACACAAGTAAGTAAGTAAGTGCAGACTATTAACACCAGTAAATGGAAAATGGAATGACTTAATTCACACGGCCAGGCCTTTTGATGTACCTGACGCTTAGTCATATGCTACTGATAAGAAAAATAATGCTTCCAATTGTGCTTTGCTAACAAAACCTCCTTTTATATAAAAATGCCATTTAAATGTCATGTGGCTTTTCAGGTGGTACGACAAGGTCACAGGTGGCTGACTGAATTGGATTTTATCGCAAACAGGCATGACCACAAATACATGGGCGGCACCTGCTACCATGCAGCCATGGAAAGCCTCACAAGACTGTGTTTATTCTCTATTGTTAATGGTCCAGAATGGCAGGCAGCGATGGTGTTAGCTACTAGAATTGTGTCCTTAGTGGTCAAAAACCTGTCGGGCTTATGAACGTGCTGTAAATTTAATGGTGCCTTTTTTGCATTGGTCCATGAAACATATTTGTGTTGGCCTTCTTCAACAATGTTTTTGTGTTGTTAGGGACATCATAGAAAGATTTTGAACTTTTATTACCATATGAAACCTGCCGGCTTCCCCCAACCTTTTTATTGATGTGGGCAATGTGCGAGCTGCGGTTGGGTGATTGTGCGGCAGAGACCCCTTTTGCCGTGCCTGTCTACCATACATATGTTAACAACTACACCACAACAGGTGTGAAATCGCTCTCCTACACTGCAAGTCATCTGAGACGGCAGTGAGCACGGAGACATGTAACAAAGCTCTTCTGTTGTAGGAACAGAGAGAGGCCGAGCATTGGAATTATTCAAGGTCACCTAATGTAGACCGCATGGGCTGGACGTAAGGCCTGTACAAAATGGGCTCCGGCATTCATTGATTTACTGTATCCAAGACTGAACCATTGGACGCGTGCTGATGGCTTGATGCAAGTGCTGTAGTTCAGTAATCAAGACACATCTCTACTAGACTCGTCTTGTTTCTGAAGGCACACAGCGTCAAACGTATACACACGGTAGTGGCTCATCTATGTTGATCACGCTCCCACCTTGTTACCCACATACCCACAACAACCCAACCCTCCACTCTACAATGCTGGGATTTCAGGGCCTGGTGAAAGATTAGCGGCTAGAAAAGTCAGGTTCTTTCTCACGCTTTCTCCCCATCCCTGCGTAATCTGTCTGTGTTCATGCTGATGCAATCAGGGCTGATTCATGGACGTCATCAATGACTACCGTGCTTAAGATCTGTCATCTTCCATTTTTATGATCTACCTTTTATTTTGATTTATAAAAAGCAATTCCTTCAATGAATTTTATTGTAGTAAACACCTACAGATAAATAAAAATACACATTGTGGCTGTAGCAATCTGCTACCAAAGTAGAGGCGTGTAAAGGTTTCCCCAGACCGGAAGCTTTCGAAGAATGGGTATCCTATAAATTAGCAGACAACAAAGAGGTTGCTGGTTCGCTGTGAAAAATTACAACTTTTTTTTTTTACAAGCCTCCCTACCGACATTCGCAAACACCTTAAAGGAGGGCAAACAGGTGCTATTCTGGAAGGTGAACCACGAGAAAAGGCGAAAACACTGTGGGAAGATCAAACCGAGCGTTTTTTCTAAGCTTTGCTTAGTCCTTTTCATGCGTCAAACGTTTGTTGATCGTGCATTAATGTTAACGGCTCTGGGTTTGGATTAGCGCTGTTTTGTCAACGCAGGAGAATACACGGTTCCTATTGATCGGGCCCCTAACCAGTGTAGTCTATTCATGCTTATCAAACCAATCACCAACAGATTGTTATAAGAATGGAGAATAGTGACTGCTTCTGAAGCTCGTTATTAAAGACACATTATTTTCCTGCCACCTTAGATTTTTCAATGAACGACTGTTGATTGAGAATCCGGGCTTATTCAACATTGATTGATGGTGTGTGGGTGTTTGAGCTTGTTAGGCTGTTTACCTTGTTGAAAATGTATTTCTGCTATTTTGTTAAGCATAATGTCTTTGTGTAGGCCTTTGCCTAGGTATAACGTTTGAATAATTGTGATTCATATAATGAATAAAGGGGCTATGTTAGGGAGGGACTATTACTATATCTTACATCAGTGATTCCCAGCGTGGGAGGCACAGGGGTAAGGGGGGGGGGGAGGGGCGCAGGGAGATGGGTTGGAAGGGATAATTGAGTGTGTTTTAGTGAGGGGAAAACTCAATCGCACACCACAAAAGTTTAAGCACAACAATTTCAAATGTGTTGCCCACAAGAGCATAAATGACTACCCAAGCGTGTGCACCGATATACCAAACTTCATAGTCACTGGTGCACCCTGCATGAATTTCGCGAGCCACTGCTTGAACCCATCATGATGAAATCACGGCTCTGCGAGCAGGGTAAATACGGGTATTTGACGCGTGACGCACGCCTCCGAAATGGTCAAGCTCCGCAAGAAGTGTGTGCGAACTGCCGGGCCACAATGTCAGGGCAAGGAGTGCATCCATTGTGAGATGTTGGGCTGATGCAGATGTTTAAAATAACAATTAAGTCGATACCGGTGTATTTTAAATTATTCATGCCCCCTTTTTTTACCGCAAAAACAATAATCTTTCAGCCCTTCATCACACTATCTTTGAATGAGCACCAATTCAAACAAATTGATTAAAACAACCTTTAATTCAACATTTTTTCAAATGACTCAGATTATGTTAGTTAAAAAATGGATGTGAAACAACAGATCATCAGCCACTGCCATTGGTGAATGTCATTGTGTTTGCCTGTAGGCCGATGTCAGTCAACAAGGCGAATACTGAAGATTCTGATGTATCTGTATGTTCGATGTATATCGTTAGTTACGTCAAACCGGTGACATAAATGCCATGGCTATGTGTGGTGCACACAGAACAATCTGCACACAAAGAATAACTCTTTGCAGGCCGAGGCAAATTTTAGCAGCAAGGATTTTTTTATTACAACTATGCACCATGGGAACCGGGGAAAGGTGGGTTGGGGGGTTCACAACTTTGCTTACAAAAAAGTTTGGGAACCACTGATCATTTTTTTTTCTCAGTCAAAGGTAAAGCCACCTGAATGAATTACGTTTTGGGATGAAAATCGGTCGATTAGAATGAGCGATAAATGAATAAAAGAATCAACGGAGCAATCGAATGAAAAAGTATCATGGGTGGCTGCCCTACACGTGACGCATGTTAGTGTGTGTGTTTATGCTTGGGTATTTATTCATCTGTGTATACATGTATGTAGACATCCATCACAGCCCCCCATTAAGAATATGGCATCATTCACCGCCCCGGCCGGGACAAAGGCTCTCACTAAAGGCTCCCCTCTGCATCAGAAAAGAGATGCTACATTATGGTAACTAGATATCGATTCCTCCCACTGCCTCCCTGTCCATCTAGCTCCCCCCTCCCCCCTCCCTCCTCCAGACATCATACAAGAAGATATATTAAAGGAGAGTGTCTGGGATTCTCCCCAGCGTGCCAGAGTGTCCGTCTCGCTCCTGTCCCGTGTACAATAGGGAATGACGCAGCCCTCTTGTTTATTCGCCGGCGGGGCGGTCTGCCAGTCAGAACTGTGGTTTAGGTGTCGTCCCGTCCTCCCATCCCAACCCTGCTTACATCTCAGCGGATGATCCACAGGCCGACCCAGGCAGTAATAATAATGACGTTCACACACAAGCAGTAGCACACACACAAAGGCACACGCATTCACACGCTCATGCCAAGGTGATATCCTGCCTCATATTACTCCTGTCTCAGGCTGTAAATAAAGAATTAATAAAGCATAGAAGGGGTGCGTGGGGGGGGAGTGCAGCGTCATCCAGACGGAGGGAAAGTGGCGTTGAAAGGAGCGCCAATGTCGTGTACACAACAATGGACCAGGGTGTGGCACGCAAGCACACACGCACACCGTCAAACGCCTCACCGCCGCACAGCTGAAACCTTGCGGTGCGCAGGTGTCGCCCGACGTAACGCAGACCGTTTTTAACTCGAAGGGGGAGGGAGAAGGCATCGACGCGGTAACTCCTAGAGGAGTTACGCAAGGACAGCCTTGCGTGCCCCCGGCCTCGCTGTGGCCCGGCCCCATAACACAGTACCTGCACCCCATGTCACCGAGGATGAGGCCGGCGTCGTGTCATGTTGTCATTACTGTGCATGCCCACCGCAGCGTGACCGAGGATTGTGGATCTTAGGAGGTCAACCACGGATAGAGGCTAGCCCTGATGCCACACTCTTGAACGGGTCAGCGCGATGCACGCAGGACCACAGTGACATAAGAGTGAGCCGGAGGGCGCTGCAAAATGAGCAGGAGCTTTTCGTTTGCTCACGCCTTCCAGGAGGGTTTTAAGCATTGTTGGATTGGGGAAACGGCGGTTGCCTTTCTTGCAGTAAAGCAGGTCTATAGATCCGACGATACAGATACAAAAATAGAGTTTAAAAAAAAGTAGACAGGAATAACTATCAGGTTTACTTGGGTGAGGTTGTTTGGGTGTGTCTTGGCAGCTTGGGGACATTCGGGTATATTTATTTAGGTATATTTTTTTACATTCTATTGAAATATTTGTTCTCTGAAGGTTTTTGGCGCACATTCCTGTAGGTGTCAACCTGCAGCACGGTTCCACAATGTTGTTCCACAACCTTAGCTCAAAATGCTAACGTAAATCTTTCTCTCCCTCCCTCCCTCCTTCTCTCCATAGGCATGCCAAATTTCATCAAATCCCCCGAGGACCAGATAGGGATCTCAGGGGGGGTGGCTTCCTTTGTGTGCCAGGCCAATGGGGAGCCCAAACCCAGGATCACCTGGATGAAGAAGGGAAAGAAAGTCAGCTCCCAGCGCTTTGAGGTGGGTCACTCGTGCAGGGATTAATAAACACACTAAACGTTTACATGTACCGTGTTCATGTACACCTACTAGGGATGAAAGATTTGGGTAAATAATCTAATTATGATTATTTCAACCAATATTGCTGTTGCGATTTAGTTTGCGATTATTTTTCTCTTTTTATGTTCTGTTATTCAGTAAACAAGCAATAAATCATTCTGTAGTATGACCAACACAACATTGGAAGCAGTCAACATATAAAATGCTTTTTCCTTTAGGCCAGGCCTATGTGTTGAGATGAATTGATGCATGAATCGATATTATAACATCTTTATTTAACTATTACTTGTACGTGTCAGGTGTCAACAGTTACAAATCCCCCCATTTTATTTTTTTCCGTAGCCTGCGTGATTTGCATATTGCCTTCTATTACATTGCAATGTCGGTTTAAATTCGATTAATCTTTCAGCCCTAACATACTTCGCCCCTCGTCGACACCTCCACCGACGAAATAAAGTTTAAGCTGTCAATGGACAAGACGGCACACGTGCCAGACTCAATCACTGCAAACCGCAATCACACATCAACACGCCGCTGTCTAGCTCTGCGTGGCCCAGCCCAAAGCAAGCAAGTGGGAAGGGGCGGAGATGGGAACACAATCATTTGCCCCCGTTGCTGAGCTTTGAGCCAACTTCTCCTCTCTGAGCGAGACCAGGCATACCTGCCCTCTTTAATCTCCCTCCATCTTGATTTATGGAGTCTGCTTCATCTCCCTCAGTATATTCACCGTGATTCGCAGACAGTGATTTATTACACTCCACTTTTGACATTTTTAAATCAAAACCGAAATGAATCGTCCACGCGATGCCATAACTTTAGGCATCGCATGCGTGATTTGCCTTCAATTTATTACCGTATTATATTGATTACAAGTTATCTGGCCTTGGTGAGGATGGTTGAACACGGCTGATTAGATAAACAGAAGATCGTGACCCAGCCTCCTCTACTCGTACTGGTGTGGCCAAGTTTCGGCATGACTTCTTCGCTTCAAGTGTGTCCCGGAAAAGGGCCTATTAGTGTCCCACTGCTGGGAAGTCCTCATCACCAAGACCGAAGTCCACGAAGTTCGCTGCTGTTATTAACCCGACTCATTTGAACGTATCAATTCTAATGTTACTCTAAACTATCGTCTCAGCTTTACTGGGAGAAACTCTAACTAAGGCTGAAACATACCCTAATTGAAACAAATTGTTCAAAGAATTTGGGGAAATGCTTTCATCGACATTCATCATGTCAGCGGTGTCACGGCGTAAGTGAGTGAGCGAGCGCATCGGGGCGTGACGTTTTTTTTGATACACGACAACACGACAAGGTTTGACGTATGAAAATATGACACTGTGCGTTCACCGGCCTATCCCTCAAACTGACAAAGCCCCCTTTATTTGAATCCCGCCGTGCTGCCTCGGCGACACCAGGTTATCGAGTTCGACGACGGCTCGGGCTCGGTCCTGCGGATCCAGCCGCTGCGCACACACCGCGACGAGGCCATCTACGAGTGCACGGCCACCAACAGCGCCGGCGAGATCAACACCAGCGCCAAGCTCACCGTGCTGGAAGGTATCGCTGGTACTTATTTTCCCCCTTTTTTTTCGGTGTGGTCTCCACCTCTGTCTCTATCTCTGTCTGTATGACTCCCTCTTCTCTCCATTTTAGCAAGTCTCTGCCTGTAGCTTTCTTTGTATGGTCTCTCTCCTTTTTTGACTCTCTCTGTCTTCCTTTCTCTCTGTATCTCCCTCCATTTAATCAAGTCTCTGCCTGTACCCTCTCTCTCTCTCTCTCTCTCTCTCTCTCTTGCCCTTTTTCTGTGTCAGCCTTTCTCTGTCTCTCTCTCTCTCACTCCATTTCCAGTCTCTGCCTGTAGCTTCCTTCGTTTTGTCTCTCTTCTACCCCCACTCTCCCCATTTGTGGATATTCTCTTCTTCTTCTTTCTTTCCCTTTCTCACATTTCCTTCCTCCCTCCTTCTCATCTGCATTCGTTAAGAGCTTTTTAGCTTTTTAAGCACCTTCACGACACTCCCAAAAGCCAGCGGATGTTTTCTTGCATTAATGATTCATACATAAACATTTCCAAAACACAGAGGACAAGTGAACATTGCAATGCCATGGGAAGGGATCCATATCCATATAGTAGCTTTTCTTAACAATCCACTTAGTGAGACGTATAAGCCCATGTGTGCCTCGAAAATGGTATCCGGGAAATAAGCAAACTGCCATATAGGGCCCATGAGACATTTCCCAGCAGCAATTTCAGTACATTTGCCATCAAGTCACTACTTCTGCAAAAACCTCATGATAGCCGTCATTTCCATGGACGGCATTGGCAACATGATGACTCTTATATGGTCAACCCAACATGACTGGCCTTAAGTGAGGTCCCCTCGAAAACTAGATGGTTCATCTCAAGGGGTTTCCCTTCTGAATAAAATTGAAATCTGTGCCGTATGTCCGCTGAGGCGGCTGACACATTGTGCACGTAAACATCAGGCTTTAAGATGAGCATCTGTGCGGACGGCAGAGAGTCCCACACCTCCTGCCCATGTAGTGGGCTCTCTACCTCCCTGTCTCCAGGCTCACTTGACATCGCGACCCCCTTCCACCCAGGACAGATGCATGTCTGTGGACAGATGCATGTCATTTGGAGTGAGGCTCACTCTGCCCATCCTTCCGTACGGCTGAACTGTGAGCAGCAGGGTTGCATCCTTTAATTGATCGCAGCGTTGCCTTGTGGACACTGGTCACAATAGGAGTGGATTTCATTAGGAAACTGTGGCGTGAGTGGGGGAACGACAATAACAACAATAAGATGCAGTGCTTGCCTGCAGGGGCGGGGGGGGGTTGGAACACATTGCCTTCCATGGAAGTTAAATGACTCCCCTTTCCTTAATTTATCCGCCTTCCGTACCTACATTATAATCCCCCCCCCCCCCCCCCCCCCCTCACTGCCTAAATTGTCCCTCTTTTCGCATTGATTTGATGATCTCCTCGGCCAAGGCTTGCCTAATCTACCTTCAGGGACTCCCCCCCCCCCCCCCCCCCCTCCAAACACCCTTCTCTCATACCTTGTTTCCCTCCCCCGTCTCCCCTGCAGTCAACCCCTACAGTAGCGGTGTGATTGCGTACTCCTGCACACACAAAGCACAGTGTACGACACGCATGAATCAGATGAGATAAGATGTTTAGTGCCAAGGTTGAAAACAGTTTTTTTCAGTTTTTTTTTTTTTTTTTTTTCAATCTTGGAGAGAAAACACAAGTCTACGAACGGGCTTACGCTGAGACCAATCGGTGTCGCTAACAAACAGAGTGGGAGTGCATTCATTGGGACCGCGGTGACGGAGTAATGGCACCGTGCGTGCGTACCTTTGAATAGCATTCGACTCAAAGTGCCTCTGCATCATGCAAATACATTATTAGCATGGGGAAAGGCCAGGGGAAATCCAAGTCCCTGCTACGACAGAGTGATGCACGCAACCACACGTGCATGTCGTATGAAAGGTTCCCATACTCTTCCCGGTACTCTATTTGTGAGTCGGAAATGTACGGAATACAATGTAGGGTACTTAATTCATAAGTCATAGCGCCGTGGCCCTCTATCACTATAAAAATGACTTAAAGAATTGATCTTGTTTCAATGGAATTTTTTGCGGGGACCTTAAGACTCACTCACTCACTGACACACATGTTTCTGCACACAAAGGAAGGAGCTAAGGCAAACGTTTGATACTGCTGCGCTCATTCTGCTGCGAAGACTGTTGAAACACGCGGACACAAACACACACATTCACGCACACAAAAGCACAGAGAGGCACGCCCTCGCTGAGCACTGGAACGACCGGCTCTATTTTTAAAACAACTGTCTGTTGCCTAGTGTTATGTCAAGCCCGTTTCAATAACCAGAGAAAACCCTTGGGGCCCCGGCAAAGACGGTATGCATCTTCTGAATCCGCGAAAAGGTTTGAAAGGGAAGCGTTCTCCGAAACTTTAAGCTTACTGATTACCTGCCTAATGGGTAATATGTAATTGAGTGATGCGCTGCGTTGTATTCACTCTGTCATTGAATAGTCACCTCTTTTGTTAAGTTGATCTGCCTTATCTGAAATTAGTGCAGAGTAACGTACACATCTATTAGCAAAATGAGTAACCCATCCGCAAATGAACAAGAAGTCTAAAGCAAATCATATAGCACACAGACACCGTTTTTTAAGGATTAGTGAAGCTTACAAAAAAGTGATGACCTCTTCAATCAGCATTGTGAATTAAAATCGAATCACTTATGTTTCATCCCCAACTATTCAATCTCAGGCTTCAGTGGTTCAAATGTAATTTTGTTTGAAATTACCATCATATCATATTTTCCTTTTGTTATAATTTTATTGTTAGGCCCTGCGTATGCAATGTTGAACTTTAATAACGCAGACTCTGCTCGCATACGAATGAGCATGGTAGAATGAGGTCAGGGTTCTGTGTAGTAGGGATGGGACGATACACTTAAACTCACGATACGATGCACCTCGATATGCCAGGGTCACGAAACGATATGTCACGATACGATATCAAAAAAGACAAACTATTACTGCGTAATTACAACGTATTTATTTTTGTTTTAGTTGCACACTAGGAAACACACGGCCCAACCTTTCAAACACAAACAAGAACACTTAACCCTACATTACGTTAGCTCAGCCTCTTTTAAGTCATGGCCCTGGCCTAGGACTGGTTCTTCTTCAGAAAAACTAACATATCGACATGTTCTGGTGTAATTAGTGATCGTTGAGCACACACAATGTCTCCTGCCGTCGAAAAGACCCGTTCACTGGGCACTGACGTAGCAGGAATGCAAAGGTAGGCTTTGGCAAGGGGGGCAAGTATGGGGTAAGCATATGCATTAACTTTCCACCACTCAAGTGGACTACTGTTGAGTGGGATAGGAATCCCATTTCTGTAGGCGACTATCTCCATTTCAATCCCTCTGCTGGACTGCACTGGCTCAAGAGTAGTGTAGGAGCTCCCAAGGAGATCTTCTAGCGCTGTCTTCTTTGGTGGGGGAGGCTGTGTCACATCCTGCATCTGCCTTTCTCCTTCTACTGGCTCTCCTCCCTGTGCCGTCTCAACCTCGACCATGGCCTGCTCTGCTGCTCCTGGTGTTGAAGCACTGGCCCTCGTTGTTCTTTCATCAGTGTCACTGGTCTAAAAAAATAAAATAGAAAAACTAGCTCAAACATTTGTCTTTCAAACACACACACACACACACACACACACACACACACACACACACACACACACACACACACACACACACACACACACACTCTCCCTCTGTCACACACACTCTCTCTCTCTCTCCCTCCCTCGGATCGACTAATTTAAAAAAAACAATCGATATGAGAAATACGTTTTCAGGCTGTAGCCTACACATACACAGTTACACACACGCTCAGCACACCTCTTTTTTTTAATGAAAGTTAGTCTACCTGGTTGCGTGGCAAATGAGGTCCTGCAGCTTTTTCACGTATCCGGGCATAGACGGACTCGCGTTGTTCATTATTCAGATGGGACAGGCTTCGGAATCGTGGGTCAAGCGCTGTGCACTCCTGCAGCATATCATTACAGTCCCCAGAATACCGGTCCGAGATGTCGCGTAGGATTGCGCTTTTCATGTTGGCGATGGTCTGTGTGTCATTTTCGTCTGGTGACATGCTTTGCTCGATCATGTACTTCAGTGGCATTATAAGTGAAACAGTGGGCTCTTTTTCATCACAGACAACTGTTGTGGCTGTCTTCAGTGGCTTAAGCAGTTTCACTATGTCTTCTACATCTGATATATCAGTGTTATCCAGGGTGTCGATTTCTCTGGCATTCCTTCGGATTTCTGGGCTGCTGAGCGCTGCTGAAACAGCTGCTTGTTGTTCCAGGTAGCGCGCAAGCATTTCGTACGTGCTATTCCACCTGGTCTGGACATCGGTGATGAGCTTATGCCGAGGCAGCTCCAACTGGGTTTGCTTGTTGGCCAGGACGGCGGTGGCCGTGGTGCTCTTGTGAAAGAATGTAGTTACTCTTCGCACACGGCCAAGAAGGCGCGCGACGCGGGATACAGCCAAGCCTCGCTTACTGGCCAGATTCACAACGTGCGCCAAGCACTTGATGTGAGGATGGAGACCGCTCTCTCTCACTGCAATGTCCATGTTGCTTGCGTTGTCTGTGACACAAGCGATGGTTGTTTGTGGCCTCGTTAGCTCCCACTCTCTCAGTGCATTTCTCAACACGTGAGCTATGTTAACACCAGTATGACTTTCACTTAACTCACGAGTTTGCAACACAAAGCTTTTACTCTCCCATTTCTCGTCGATGACTTGTGCCGTGATGGTGATATAACTCTGTGTTGCACGCGACGTCCAGCCGTCGGTGGTCAGGGCGATGCAGTCGGCATTTTTGAGACACTCTTTCACGCTTTGTTTGGTTTCATTGTAAATTTCCGGAATAACCTTCTCTGAAAAATGTCCTCGGCATGGCACCTTAAACTTGGGCTCCAGCACCTTGAACATTTGGATGAATTTTCTGTTCTCTACAATGTTAAATGGAGCCATATAGTCCGCTATGAACTCGCCAATGAGCCTGGTTATCTGTTTTGCACGCGGACTTGACAGGGGTAGAGTTGGTGTCAGTGCTTGTTTCATGGTCAGTTGTCCCTTCGGTAGGTTTGTTTTCTCTGGGGCCTTCTTCACATCTTTATGGTGACGTTGAAGGTGGTGGCCCATGTTTGTCGTGTTGGAGGTGGTGTACGGAGTGACGGCATTGCATAGCTTACACACAGTCTTAGTCTTGTCAGTTACTCTATTGCCGTCTTTGTCTTTTTTAATGAGAAAGCCGAAATACTGCCAGACAAATGACCTGTATCCAGGCGGAGCGTCCTCAATTTCGACCTCATTCGACTCCATTGTCCGGCGGTTTGAGGGCAAGGTAGTTGCTGCTAACGCATGCGCTGTGACCTGACTGTGACGTGACGCACTGCACCGTTCCCGAATTTTTTTTTCCATTTAGTTTTCCCCTGCTTGACCAACCGATGGTACTGCATGCCTGCCCCACAAACGCACAAACTAAATATTTATATACTATACAAATCACGTGGCAGTGCCATCATTTCGCGATCCATTTTTTTCAAACTCGATGCGTATCGTCACGTTTTGTATCGCGATATTTCGCCAAACGATATTTCGTCCCATCCCTACTGTGTAGCCAATTTGTCATCGCACAAGACGCCGTAATGCATTTCTCATTTGTCTATAAAGTTCATTCGTATCGATGACATATAAACCAGTACATTAGAAAGGAGTAAAACGAGAATACTAGCGTATACAGGGCTGAAACGTTCAGATATCGTCACCGTCTATACAGTGAAGTATTGGCTTGTTGATGGGACAGGGCAGACTGGTTTGGGCAGTCATCCAGGCATTCTTCAAATGTCCAATGCCATTTTGAAATGTTTTCTCCTCATGCATTTGTTCACCAGTGCCTAACATTGCCCATTTTTTGCTTTTCTGTATTCATACGGTTTTCCTGTAAATGTGATCCAAGAAAAGCTTCTAAGAAAACACACAAGATTGTTTTCCACATATTTTGGCGTGAAGATATACTGCATGTGATGCTTGAGCCAACATGAATGCAATCAAAATCCTACTGTTTAAGAGGGGGGGGGCCTCTCCCCCCGCCAATCACACCAGCATAGCGCTGCGAGAGAGAAGGTGCATGACTTTCTCACAATTCCACAGAGTGCACGCGCATATGTCAACTTCCACCACAAAGAGCATTATTAAGTGCGTCTGAGTCGTTCAGGATTACTGGTTTCAACCGAGCACGGCAAGGTCGAGGATTATTATTTCATATGCCGCCTGCCTCAAAGATAGAGTTTGTGACAGTCGACACAGGTAGTGCCGTCAATACGATCGAGAAAGTCAGGGCCGTTTGGCTCAGATTAGCGTGTTCGCAGTAATGCCGGTAATTATCACAATTACTAATGCTGATTTCTGCAGTGCGTCTGGGAGAAAAGGAACGCAGACATGGGGGCATTCCAATCGAGCACAGCACAGTTTGGTATCGGCACGGCCGCTGTGATCCTCGAGTTTCCTGTCGCTTCTCGGTTTGCCAAAAACACGCCGCTCAAAAACACACACTTTCCGCTCGGGTCTATATATAATAATATGTAATATATGCGATATGTAACCGCTCTGTAGTCTAACTTCGTTCCCTTCGCCTTTTCTGCTGAGCGCCGGTGGTGTGACCGCTGTCGTACACAGGTGGCCCGTGTAACACTTTCCTCTTTTCTTTTTTTTTGTCTTTGTTTATTTTTCGGGGGAGGTGCTGAAAATTGGACCCAGTCAAACCTCGGCCTAATCAGCCGTGAATACGTTGCACCGTTGCTCTAAACGAAAGGGCAAACGGGCAGGCAGGCATGCCTCGTGGCAGCGGTGTGCGTCAGACGCGGTTACCGCCGTGCACGGAGCCCCCCCGCCCCCCCATCCCCCCCCCCCCCCATTAATTTCCTCTTTCGTTTTGTTTCCACCCTGTTCTGTCCGTTGACACTTTGTAATCTTGCTTGCATGTACCCGGGTTGCGACAGCACAGGTTTTGGCTCATGTTGCTCAGGGCCCACCTGCAGGGGGCTGTGGGGGGGTTAGGAGTGGAGGGAGGAGGGAGGGAGGAGGGGGGGCGGGGGGGGTTCGGACCGGCGGTTTCCTCCCCCAACTCCCCACCACAGTAGGCCTGAGTCACTCTGTAATTCTGTCACGCGGGGTACACCCCCCCCCCCCCCTCCCCCTCCCCCTCCCCCAAACCCGTACACGCTCTTTGTTCCTCCCGCCGGTTCTCACGCCCCCAGCCCACTCCAAAGGTCACGCTCCCCAGGACGGAAGACGTAGGTCCCACAGCCCACCTCACTCCTCATCACGTCCCCTGTGTGAGGTGTGTGTGTGTGTGTGTGTGTGTGTGTGTGCGCTCGTTAGATTAGTGCGTTTGTGTTTTGTGTATCTGTGGGTGTTTGTGTGTGATTGGAAATGGATGAAGGGAAAGAAAGAAAGGGCGAGATGGATCTAGTGCGGGGCTGTAATAGAGGGAGAGGGGAACGCGAGGGGTTGTGACGTACGTGCGTGCGTGGCCAACTGCAGCAGCGCACGAAAACAAAACCTCAGCGTCACTCAGACTGTTCAGTTTGCCTTTCACTCTGTCATGGTGAGTAATGTGCTGAAAGTGGCGTTTGGCTTGAACAATATGAACACTTTGTGCGACGCTGTGAGAACGGGATTCATGTTTGGATAATAGAGAAATAGGCGACAACAGTTTGTGTTGGCTATTACTGTCTCCGTCTGTATAGAGATGAATCTCTGTTTGTATGTGTCTATGTATCTGCCTGAGTACGTGAAGATAATGAAGCACAGAGGCTACATGATGTCAGAATGGGACTTTGCACACCTTTATCTCACTTTCATTCTCCTAATCTTTCTGTCCCCATCTTAAGTTTCAGCTTTGGTTGGCTCATTCTCCTGTCCCGTTATTCTGTCTGTAATCCCCCTCTCTTGTATGTATTGTATTCCTTTTGGGTATTTCTTTCTCTCGGCCCCTCCATTTGTTTCTCGGGGCTATTATTTTCATGTAATAGTTCACAGTGAATTTCCATCTCTCTCTGCCTCCCTCTCTCTCTCCTGATCTGTGCTCTCTCTCTCTCCCCTGATCTGTTCTCTCACTCTCTCGCTCTCTCTCTCTCCTGTGCTTGCTCTCTCTCCTTCCACAGAGGGAGCCCTCTCATTTTATTGTGCTGTTCTCTGTGTCTCGCTGTGCACCTCATCCACCAGCGTCTCTCACTCTCTCTCATTGAAAGCGGTGGCAGGTGCTGGGGTGGCAGCAGCATGGCCACAGTGGTTAGCAGAGAATAGATGGATGACTGTGTGGTTTGTGTGTGTCTCTGTGTTTGTGTGCATGTGTGTCTCCGTGTGCGTGTGTGTGCGTGTTTCTGTTGGCACGCGTGTGTCTCTGTATGTGTGTCTCTGTGTTTTTGTCGTCTCTTTGTGCGTGCGTGTGTATGTGTGCGTCTCTGTGTCTCTATTTGCGTGTGCGCGTGTGTCTGCACAACGCGCGTGCGAGTGTTGGCATGGCATGCTGACTCATTACCTGAATAACGAGGCTGTTGTAACTGACCTTGAGCTCGTCCCTCCGATTTCTATGCCCCCCTCCCCGCCCCGATGCAACTGCCCAAATAAACGTTTTTTTTTTTCTTTCTTTCTTTCTTTCTTTCTTTCTTTCTTTCATTCCCGACTTACGTCACACTTTAAAACGCAACGCACACAGTTTCAACGACGTGCTTCACATTCCCATTACCGTTTACACCTCAGACCTGATTTGCAACGCATTAGTCCCCATCGGAAAAAAACGGCTACGCGGCATCTAAAGCGCATTACAATGGTTAGCAGCGCCGCAAATTAGCATGCACGTTGTCGAAACCCCGGCCACCTTTTTAACAGATTAGAGCGTAATATTCTGAACGCGTTTACTGTGGAATATCAGGTATATCCTCCTGTGGCATTTTCTCCCCCGTCGCCTTCCAGCCATGTTCCTCAGAACACCTCTGGGAGTGGGGAGTGACGGCATGGGGGGGTGGGGGGCTGCACACGTGGAGAACTTTATCTAATGGTGGCACATCAAAAGGGCCATCATCACCCCGGCTCCTCCATTGTCGCAGAGCGATTTGAAAACCGTTCACATGTAGGCCAGCAGGAGCTTCTGTGAATTTAGCTGCCAGTTGAATCAATGCTGCTCCACCGAGGGGATCCCCCCCCCCCAACACGCACACACAGAAATACTCCAAAATAGAAGCACGAAGCGAAACATCGTCAATATCTTACAATCTATCTATTTAATATCCAATCGCTGCAGCTTCAATGTCATAAATGGGTATTGCATTCGAAAAAATCCTAAATTTGAATTCGATCTGCTGTCCCTTTTTGTGTGTGTGTGTGTGTGTGTGTGTGTGTGTGTGTGTGTGTGTGTGGCAGGGTCTTTATTCAGTGATTTGGTAGCGGTAAACAAATTACGGCCTCACTGGTTAGGAAAGAGCTTTATTTGTTCTGCATGCATTATAGGTGGTCCCTGGTGCAGAGGCAGAAAATGAGTGCGACACAATGCCCGTAATAAATATCTCCGGAGCCAGGCAAGTGCGGACAACAAACCTGACGGGATAAACAGCATAGAAATCTCCCCGCGCCTCTTCCCCACGCAAGATAAACACATACAGGCGCTATACGGGAATGATTTAATACAGAGCCCTGCTCCGGCGACAACTTAATCCCCTCCTTTGCCGTTTGCTATTCAAATCACTCACAATGAGCAAAATGGGTTCTCTTGTGTAACTACTCTCCCTCGTATTACCACCCCATTCTCTTGGAGTCCGTTCTGCTCGCCCGGCCCGCCCGCCCGGCATTTCTGAGACGCCGGCGGTGAGGCCGTATTAAAGTTTGTACCGTGAGCGGCAGAGCGAGCGACGGCACATTGTGTTTTACATTATTGTCCACGACAATAACGCTAGGTATAGTGAGCTCGTCTTTGTCCGACACGGTTTGGCCTCAATTTTAGATGGGGGGGATAGTGCGCGTTGCTCCCGAACAAAGCAGGAAGACCACCCGCCAAATACACATGTGAAAGTCCACACACACACATACTCACACACACACTGACCAACACACACACACTGACAAACACACACATTGACACACACACACACACACACACACTGACAAACACAGACACACTGACGCACGCACAAACGGTCACACACACACATTGACAAACACGCACACTAAAACACTGACACACACAGACACACACACACACCATGACACTCACACACCATGACACACACACACCCTGACACAAACACACTCACACAACCTGCAACACAGACACACACACACACCCTGATACACGCACACACACACCCTGACACACACACACACACCCTGACACACACACATACACATTTACACACACACACACACACACACACACACACACACACACACACACACACACACACACACACACACACACACACACACACACACACTCGCCACACCCAGATGTGAGGTGACCCCCCCCCCGTTGTTCTTCCTAAGCTGCATTGTGGAGGCCTATGTCACCTATTTAATTTCTCTCTCACCATCTGCTGGCTGCAGGCCTGACACCGTAGATCATAGGCAGCCTGACGGGAACAAACTGCATCTGTCTACACACGCCTCGCCCAAGGACTCTGACGCTATGGCAGGGTGGAATCACTCTCCTCCGTGCACTCCATCTGCATCCCCCCCCCCCCCCCCGCCCCCACACACTCCAACCCCTTCCAAGGTCTCGGCAATCACAGGCAGCCGGGCGATGCGCTTGCCCGGGGTGGGATAGGGTGACTCTGGGTTAAATCGCCTGCATTACGCTCCCAAATGCAAGGTGAACCCTGGTCATTGGCCCCGTGTGTGGAGGAGGGCGGGGGTCCACCGCCTGGATTGGACGCCCACGTGGGTTTCCAACCGTTGGAACATGAGTCTGATTAACACACAGTGCTGAATTATAAAACAATTAAATGTTGGCAGATGTGGGGTCCAAGTGTCTTTAGATGGCCTTGACCAATGACGGTTAAACGGTCAAAAGTAAAAGTAGGCTGTTTCTGATAACCCGTTATCTATGGTAGCTGATATTTCCAAGAAGTTGTTGTTTTTCGTTCTACAGTTAAGGTTCAGATAACCTATCTAGAGTGAAAGAATTGTATTTTTGAGCTTTATGAAATTTAATCAATAACACTTTCTGCTGTCATTTTGATTCGTAAATTGCAAAGCGACCCGACCACGCTTGTGTGACCCTGATGTTTCCCCCCCGGAGCTTTGCTTCAAGAGCAGTTTACAGGTTCCCACGTTATGTCTAAGGAATCTCTGTTTTCCACTCTCGCTATGGGGCCATGTAGCCTAACTATCAGCTTTGCTTGTCCATCAATCGCCTGCGCCTCTGGCAAACTGTATCTGTGGAAGCTGGGATATCTACCCAGACTCCTTCATCAACGTCAGTCATGTCTGTTGCCCCGGGGACGGTGCAAGAGGCCAATGAGTGAGAACAAAATCAAGTAGTCGAGGAAAATGAGAAAAAAACGAGAGTCAGACTATCAACCCTGTGAACATTTTGAATGTGACAGTCAAATCAAGGATCTTTTTTTGTTCTCTCCAGCATAAGATTGGGCTACAGCGCTGGAATATGTGGCTGCTTCTAAAGGGATGAGATTATCACGGTTATTGAATCTCAGCAGTCTTTTCTTTTGATCCAGTTTAATTGGACAGTTTTGCTGTTGGTCATCTTTAAAGCGGCTCCCTAACCAAGGCTCTAAATGTTTATCTAAGCTTGTGGTCTATACGGAGGGTGTGCCATTTAGCATTTAAAATGTTAGCGTCAATCGATTGAATAATGCCTCACAAACTAAGGAGCTCTCAACGTGACACTTGTTTATTCGTGGTAACGTTTCGGCACTGGTCCTTAGTCATATTAGCTTTCACCATGGAAAGAAAACATTTTGAGATTTGAATCAAAATGTTATGTTCTATTTAATAATGTGTTACTGGTAGGCTACATAAAACAATTAAATGTACACCATTGTTTTTTTTTCTTATTTAGACAAAACATGCAAATGCCTAATGCTCCGTCTTTAGCTTCCCCAAGTTTCGGCGTGGTATTGCACACGCGTGCGCTTATCAGTGCATCTGTCAATGATATCTGATATGAAATGATATCTCAGAAATGGTGTATCCATATTGAATATCAGCCTCGCATGACCAGTGACCACAACATGCCTGCTATAACCACTATTTTCTGGAAAATCACTGCAAGTGCATTGTGCATCGTAGCTTGGCCGAGGTGATTACCGTAACGGCCGCATGTATTACCCTACATGCATGTTAGATGGCTCGATACTATGCGACAAGCAAACAGAAAAGGCAGCAGTTATTGTTGTCTGGGACCGATCTTCCATATGTGTAGGTGCACTACATTTTTTTGAATGTTTGAGGGCTAAATGTGCCCCATATGCAGACTATTCATTCTTGGGACTATCGGATTCATATCCATCCTGATGCCAAAGCTAAGAAAAGCAACCCGCGTGGAGAAATCCCATCAGACAACTCTGTACGAAGTGACAGCTGCCAGGAACATATTGTAGGCTCCGTCATATGAAACCCGACGAAAGGTGAGAATATGAAAACCCAACTTTATTTTTCGGTTAGAAATTGGTTCATGGACCCAGTCGATGTATAAGGGGTTGAAATCAGCCGAAAATATAATCAACATGTTTTCCAGTAACCACATTACACATTTTGCCAATTAACCCAAGACACAAATGACCACCAGCTTTGCTCTTGTTTGTAAGGAAGGAAGCGTGGGGGTCTCTGTCACGGCAGGTGAAGAGTAGCTCCCCCCCCCCTTCCCCGGCTCCACGGGCCAACGCCTCCATGGCTCCCCTGACCCTGACTAGCCACGGATGGATGGGCTCGCGATGTGTCCGGAGAGACTCTTAATGCCCACTTCCAATGAGCTGGCTAATGGGAGTCTTACACCCTGACCCCCCCCCCCCCCCCCCCCCCCCCCCCTTGTCATCCCCACACATTGACACACCAAGCCCCGTAGGCTCACCCACCTGGCCCGCAGGAGAGGAGCTCTGCTTAATAGCGGCCCCATGGCGGGTTCTCTCCAGCAGGACATTTATTACCCATGTCTGTGAGCATAGGCTCTGGGAAAGGGGCCGCGGCAGCTCAATTAAACCGCCTGGAGGTCGGGACGGGGAACTGATGCACGGCGCACAGGTGCTATACATTTGAAGTTGTACGAATTAGTGCGATGATTTTGTAATGATCGTAAAACCGTTCGCATGGTTTTATGGTTTGAGCGTTTTTCTCTTGCAAAGCTTGGAAAGCTGACCAAGAATGTGTGCCTCTCTTGTAAGTTTGTCCTCAGTGCCTTTCACAACGGCAGTGTAACCACAGTTGGCCCCCAAGCGTCCTGTCAATACCCGATCTCTTCGCTACCGCCGTGCACGCACTCGATCGATTGAAGCGTCCTGTCTTGTCTAGACATATAAATGGCATAACGGGTTCCCATATTGTCTGGGTCGTGTTTAAGCCTCCGATTCTCTTCGGAGGCCACTATATGTAATCAAAGTTGAAGCCGGTCACGTTAACGTGCAACGCCGTGTGTATAATTCATTACCTTCGAGTGAGATCCTCACCGAGGATTTAATTAACCCGACCTGCCACATTCCCGCACATCCCCTGCCTTTCTCGGCACTCATAAAAAGGGAACCCCAATCTTCCATAATTGCACTCTAACACGTCACGCGTCACAATAAAGCCCGGCCCGTGATTAATTTGAGCCGAGGAAGGTGGGCGGATCGTTTAATAAATGTATTTGCAAAGCCACTTCGCCACTACCTCTTGTAGACGGACTTCACACCAAGCCCCCCCCCCCCCCCCACCCACCCATTTCACAACCCGCCCGTCCATGGCTGCAGGCACCTTAGAGGAACAGCCTGTCTGATCGGCCATGTTGTAGAAACCACAGGCATTCCCCTTTCTTCCTGCGGTGTCTCCTCCTCCTCCTCGTCGATACAGGTGGACGGTACATTAATACGCAGAGGGGAAAAAAAAAACACAAAAAGGAAAAGAAGATGGAGTAAACTGTAATGCCGTGATCTCAAAGGCCTTTAATCCCAGTCCTGTTAGCGGGGACGAGCAGGCTCTATGTCATACCTGTAATCTATAGAGAAACAACAGCCACTCTCCAGCCGCAGCCATCATGCGGGTCTGTTTGTGGAGGAGGGGGAGGAATGGGGGCAGAAGGAAAGAGAGGAGGAGGAGGGATACTCTGCAGCTGCTCTGATCCCACAAGGTGACTCGGTCAGCGGTATCTGTGTGAATGCACCGGGACCACCCCAGGGTGGTAGTGTCCGGGCGGTAGGTAGGAGAGCGATGTTGGGGAGATATGGTGGGGAGCAGGGTTATGTACTAACTGGTGTGCCAGAGCATAAATAACCGCCGTGGGGAATCTGGCAGGACGGTAGATCATACTGACGACAGGGGAAGTGGGATAGCAGATAGGAGAAATTGAAGTGCTAGGTAGAGAGATGGGGGGGCCTGTGGGGGCTGTAGGCGGAGGTGTACAGCACGGGCTAATAGCAGTCCGGACGGTTTAAAAAATAAATTGAGTGTTTGTGTGCGTGTTTGTGTTTCCATGCGAGTATGTGTGTGTGCTCAATGATGGAATATTATGACGCCAGATGACCGCTATTGATTATCTGCCCGTAGGCGGAGAAGCAGAGCTTAATGTTCTGTTCAGCCAGACAAAAAAGTGTATTATTTCTAAGGTCGTGCGTTTTCTCTTCCGTCCTGTGCGCACAGATAACCAGAGGGGGAGGTAAAGCTTTGACGCAACCCCCAGCACTCAGTTTTTGTTTTTTTAAGTTCTAAAGGTGTGTTTGTGCTTGTTATGACTGTTTTGGAGATGGTGGGGTTACGTGCAAATGTGTCGTTGCGTGCGATCTGTAAGGCTTGAAAACTATTTGTTTTGTACACGGCTATCTCCTTGGCAACTGCCAAGCCACTGGGGTGTAACAGCTGCATTACAACAGGCTCTACAAGTTTCTCCTTTGTTATGCGTTTTGTCCGACATTTGCATGAGTTCTGCAGTTACCTGACCAGGATCCAAGCACACAGAGTCATGAGGAAAAAAAGAACTGGCAGTTAACAACGCGGTGCTGGTTTCGCATACCTCACTGTGAAGCGAATAATTACCCAAGTGCTGATGTATCACAGCATCTTTCATTTCTCTCGCTCTCTCTCGGTTTGTTTTGTTTCTTTTGCCCTGGAGATTTTTCATAGTTTTCATGTCATTACAACACCGTTACATCAATGGCCGCCTTCTGCTGTCTTTGATGCTGTGTGGTGTGATGTGCTGCCCCCCAAAACGAAGAAGCCTCCCCGTGGTGCGCACACTGCCAACCTGTATATATTTTCTTTTGCCCAGTCAAGAGGGAGGTGGGGGGTTCTCGGTCCTATAGCTTTCATGAGACTGTTCAGATGTTTTGCAAGTCAAAGCGAACACACAGGCAGTTAACCCTGTAGGGCTGCCATGCAAGCTGTTATTTTCCATTATTTAGATAGCCCATTAGTGTGTCCAATATCGGAAGAATAGAAGGCGGTTGGAGGAGGAAGGGTTGCACCCTACCCTCCAAGTCTATGAAGCAAAAAACATAATTTATTGAAATAAAACATTGTATTTGGGAGGGAAAAATCGTATTCCCTTCTTGTATCCCATTTTTCGCTCCGAGAACTACACGCCTGAACCTGTTTTGTTCCCCATGAACCCTTTTCCTTCAGCTAAACAAACCCACTCTGCGTTTGTGTTCGCCCGCTTGTTTACACACCATCCTGGGCCCCGACTCCTCGCAGGCTTCTTTCATTCCGGCTCCAGTTCCCGTTCTGTTTTTCTGAGCGCACCACACACACACACAGCCCCGGACGCTTCTTCTACAGTCCTCACACACACCTTTCTGCATCTCGGGCAGACGCGAATGTCTGTCTCGCTCTCGTTCTCGCTCTCTGGCGCTTTCTCCCTGGCACTCTCGCTCTCTCTCTCTCTGGCGCTCTTAGTTGGGTACAGCCCACGGCCTGGAGCCCTTACCTTAACAGCCGACGCCCGCCCGCCCGCCTCGCAGCCTTCAGGACGTCTCCGAAATAGAAATAAAAGCTAAAACAGATTTCCCCCCCCCCCCTCTACCTTCACATGCACCAGGTCAGGAGAAGGTGAGCTGTGAATAAAACACAATGAGCTGCCTCGTAGGCACGGGCCGCTGTATCGACGTGTAGTCACCTGGAAGCGTGCAGAGTTAACACCGAGGAACACTAGTGCTTATACGTGCACTGTTGAGGATTAACACAATCGACCCTCTTCCTTTCTCTTTTCCTTTTAATTCGGTCGGTCCGTTGACCGAGGTTCAGCTGCTGCCCCCCTACCGTTTCAAAACACCAGGACTACGTATTCTGCAGGGTGGGGGCATAAACACCTCTCTATCTTGACCCATAAAGTGCACTGATGTATGGGTAAAAGGGTTGATTTTAGTGCAGCAATATTTCATGAGGCAAGTGGCTGTGTGGCTGTTGCTGGGGTCTCCTGGTTCACACTATCAAAGGAGACATCACCTTTAATTGTTCTCATCCATCACTTGACAACGGGCACACATGGAGATCATAAGACCTCTATTGCTTTTTTCTTTTCTTCCCCGAGAACGGGTGGAGCCTACGCTCCCAAGCTCACACGCATAAGAGAGCGCCACACCATCTGCCCCCGTTTTATTGGCAAACATAAATGAGTTACATTAACTTTTGATGAAAAAAAAAAAAAAAAAGTGCAGATCGCCCTTGCAGGCAGGTATAGCGCTTTACAGTTTACTCAGGGATAACAGCCCGGGCTTCTCGCCATAGCCTCTAGTCGTTCTGCAAATTCCCATGTTGTTCAATGTTGTTACTTAACGATTAACTGCCTGCACATATCACGAAGCACTCCGTCCTCACTCCCACGAGCACTGGAAGAGGGTTGGACGTTATGCTAAGGTAGACATGGGCTGGGGCGGACTTTTTGGATGTAAAAATGAAATAAAAAGCAGCACATGGAACGAGGCTGAGCTTGCTCTCCAGGCCCTCGGAGAAGCGGAGGAACCAGGGTTTCTCGAGTGCTTGCCCCCCCCCGCGGAGAGGAGTACACCCGGGGTGAGGGAGGCAGGAGAAGCCCCCCCAGCGGGGCTGATGTTGGGGTTAGATTGAGCTCCGACTGGCTCCCAGTGGGACGCGGGGGACGGGGACGGGTCTCTTTCAGCAGGGCTCTGATTAGACCCATCGCCACGGCTGCCACGCTCCACTCACACTGGTAATTGGAGCTGGCAGGAGGCTGGCATGCATCTCTCCTCCTTCTCCTCCCTTCCCCTTCCCCTTTTCACTCCCTTTTTTCCCTTTTTTTCCCATTTCCGTCCGAGTGTCACCTGCCTCCAGGCTGGTTCGTCAGGAGGAGCAGGGGGTGAACCGCGATATCAATGATTTTGTTAATTCCCATAATTGCCGGGTATCACGCGAGTACAAACAAGCCGTGGATCATGTTGAACATGTTTCAAAATGTGTTTTACCACGGCGCCCGGGCCCCTACTGCTACCCTAATTGGCTAGCACAACCGCAAAACGGCATTAAGCCATCAAACCCCCTTCCCCTCAACCACCATCGCTGTCTCCTCTGCTGTACTGCCATTACCTCTGTAAACACGTTAAACGAACTGAAGCTGCTCATATTGCACTAATGCTCATTGCGTGTGATATATGATGTGAAACAGAACAATGGTACCAGTCATTTATCCAGTGCAGTGCCGAGCGAGTCACTCGGTTTGTTTTTCCCAGCCCTTTATCGCTCGCGATTTTCTGGCGCGCTCTCTTCCGCTATGGCAGCCTCTGGGCTAGATCATTGATACAATTTGTGTCGTCCATTATTTTATTATTATATCCCTCCGCACTATATCACAAAAAGCAATTTACCAGTGAGTCAGCGTTCCATTAATTTCGAGTCTTTTAAGGAGGCCTGGACTCCTCCGGGCGGCCATTATCACACTGATCCACTTTCCGCCGCATTAACGTGGTGAGCGCTGGCTCTCAATGCTGCCCAGCGCGGGCCCAGACGTTGCTGGCTGGACATACGCACGGCGCCCTGGCCATCGTTGGCCAACGGAAAAGTACATAGAGGGGAAGAGAAGAAGGAACATATTACTCCTTCGTGCAAGCGTCTTGGCAGCAGCCAATCGGGAGTCCCAGACTGCCAAGTTTTCTCGCCGCCTTCACTGCCCTGGTCCCCCCCCCCCTCCACCACCACCCTGGCAAGACGCTCGCCCAATTACTAACATCGCCACGGGAGACTCTGAGGCCTATTGTTTAGTGGGACATCTTGATTCTCGTAGGCACCTGTGGGAGCGCCCCTAGCATCAGTGATGAGCCGCACATCTAATAATGACTAATGAAACCTGAGTGTGACCGAATGCGGGTAGCTTTTATTTTTTTCGTTTTCACCCCAGACCCGCTCGTTTAATCTTAGTTATGGAGCGACTTTGTGATTCAGCATTCATCACACGTGTTTTTTTTTGTCCTCTCCCTTCCCTCCTACGGTTCCTCCCCTGGTCGGACGGAGGGGTGTTTTTTCTCTCTCTGATGAATTATCCCCAGACACAAGAGAGCCATTTATTCAAGATGCCTCCTATCTTGACACAACATCAGCCCGCACCGCATGCGTTATTTTATCAGAGCTTCTTCCCAAATCCCCCCCCCCCTCCACACACACTTTTATTCCGCGCCGCCTTCAAACAAAAAAAAGGGCGAACAAAGGCTTTGTGTCCTCACGCTGACGACTTGGCAGAGGCGGTCGCACAATCCAAAATGGATGGCGCACGAATTAACAAGGCCTCCGGACAGAACTGCCGCTGGACGCAGCACAAATGATCCCGACATTTAAAATGGCGGCAAAAAAACCTTATTGAATTTTTTCACGGACACGGGATTCACGGCCGACCTTGGGACGAGCGAGACAACATTCGCGGCTTTTGACTCGAGGCGATCGAGGTGATCCACAACACTTCTCCTGCTTTTGTTTGTCGCCTTGCCTTTCAAGCATAATCTTGAGCCGTTTGTCCTTTGAAGTTCTCGCCTTGCCTTGGCTCTGTCGAGCTGCCAAGCCCGTGCCCAAACCAGAGCGTTTGGAATCCACCGATTGGGTTTTGATGAATAAAAATAGCCCAGGCCATTGTATTCCCCTCCATGGCTTAAGTCTCTGAGGAGCGACTAACCTTGGTCGTGTCTTGCTCTTCTCTTGCTCTTCTCTGCTGAGTGGAATTCTAAACGTTAAAGAAACACGAGCGGCACTCGAAAACCTCTCACGTGTTGCACGTTTGCCTCCACATAACATAACACCTATGCGTAGTTCACCCACTCAGTATTCCATCCCGACACCTTTGCTTTAGCAGCAGTGACACACACACACAGACACACACAGACACACACAGACACACAGACCCACACACACACACACACGCACACGCACACCATGGCTGAAACCACACAGGAGCTGGTACGTTAACCAGGCACAAAAATATGGTTCTAGTGTCAGCCCCTTGTACCCACTGCTCCCCCGCAATGCAAACACGAGATGAGAGCAGGGCGAAGGATTCATGGAGAAAGAACTAAAAGGCTGCAGCTGTTTGCCTTTAAAACCATTCCCTGGTTGCACTCGCTGATATGTGGAAGCTGCTGACTCACGTAATAACTTATTTCAGGTCTGTCAAACCGGAAAAAGCAATGTTTTGCATTTTTCACAGCCCCAAATGATTTGGTTATATATTTGTTTAATGGGGAGCTGGGCACATTCAGCCGATTGTGAACATCTTGACATTTGAACATGCACGTCCAAAGTTGAACTTAAGGTATACGGTTTTTGTTTTTATTGTTTTTTTTGGTTTTTATAAGAATGAAAAAATAATTACATTCTTGTTTATGTCATCCTTGCTCTGGCACAACTCGTATCATCCTCTCCTCTGTGGGCAGAATATTAAAAGAAGCCTTCTGGGCCGTACAAAAGCTGGCCTCTGAGCTCAAGTAAACGTACGTCATGCACTCTTTATTACGGTCTCGCAGTGTGTAAATCCCAGGATGGCCACTGTGTGCAGGACTATAAAGCTCTGTGGAGAAAAACGGAGAAACAAGCTGCATTTAAAGCTCCGTCGTCATCCGGAGGAACCCTCAGAACTCCTGAACAGCGCATGCAGTCTTCTCTTTAAATTATAATTCTCTGGGATTCTGTGGGCTGAAGATCAACGTTTTACCTTTAAATAACATTGCCAATGTTTGCCTATATGTTCCCCTGCATGGTTATGCAAGGCGGGCACCCAAAGGCAAGGCAACGCAATGCAGCCGCAGTGTCTCCGACACAACCCTTAATCAGGGGGGCTCTGGGCGCCAGAACACGTCCTCAAGGGCATTCCATCGGTATAAATTTGTATGTACGCCTATGTAATATGATCATACATTTTCTTTTTTCATGTTACGTTATATTTTGAATATCAATCACTTTTTATTTTTTTATTTTTAACTTATGCCAATTTCCCCCGCGCCGTAATTCGTTAGCGGTTAGCCGTGGGGGGTGTGACGTCTTGCCGCGGTTGAGCTAGCGCCAAGAGGATGCTATTATCACGAGCACTGTTCTTCTTCCCCCCTGATGAACACACCCTGTGAGTAAACTGACCCCAGGCTGTGGACCCCAAGGACCCGGATCTGCATACAGGGAGGCAGATACAGGAGATTGCAGTTTTGAGAGTAGGCTGATAACTAAGAATTCCTGAGGGCTGCCGTTTTTCCCTCATGTTCATTAATGGGATTCAGAATATAGCGGCAGAACAACCACTAAGCCTTTTGCTTCGGCTATGAAGATCTAAATTATGCCTTTCTGTAATATATGTGTATATATACATACTTATCAACCCCCCTGAGGTGAGGGGGATTGATACACCTGTTAAGTATTATCCTGCAGAAAACTTTCTGCAGGATAATACTCTGATCCTCTAATGCTACCATTTTTTCCAGTCAGAGCTGGATCCAAATGGATATCCAAGTCAAGTACTAGTGTTTGGCTTATTTTCTCTAACGATACCTATTGAACATCTTACTTTTCAATACAAAATAGCCAATTTTGCAAAGAAGATTGGGAATTGAAACAATTATCCCCAAAATGATCCAGTGGATTTCCTATATCACCCACTGGGAAATGTCAGGATATTTTCAGCTTTTCTGTTTTGTGGCGGAACTAACTGCTGTCTTTCCTCTTTCCCCTCAACTCATTTGAATGTCTGTCATTCAATCTCCCAGTGTTCATTGTCCCAGTGTTCATGTTCTCTGTGGTTTTCGATGTCCTCCGCTGCTTTAGCAAATCTCTGACCAAATGTTACCCCCTCTTTGTGCTTTCCAGAGAACCAGGTCCCACACGGCTTCCCCACCATAGACATGGGTCCTCAGCTCAAGGTGGTCGAGCGAACCCGGACGGCAACCATGCTGTGTGCCGCCAGTGGAAACCCGGACCCGGAAATCTCCTGGTACAAGGACATGCTGCCGGTGGACATCAACAGCAGCAATGGGCGCATCAAGCAACTCCGCTCAGGTAACCTTCGATCGGAGCCGATACGCTGTCAGAAACGACCATAAAGTGTGTGAGGGCGGCTAGCCACGACAAGTCTTTCCAATGTCCCTGCCCCTGTCGTAATTACATCACAAGTTGGGTTGCCGAACCTGATGTATGATGGATAGATCCGCATACCAGTCTGCCCAGTGGAGTGTACCAACTGGTAGGCTTTTTCAAGCCATTATTCACCTATGTTGACATCCCACCTAAGGAGTCACTATGTCACAGGGCAGGGACGATGTTGAAATGCCTTGTAGTGAGTAATCAGTGGTGGTGTTAAACAATAGTTTGATAAGAAACTATTCATAATATTAATTTATAAAGTAGGCAGAGTTTTTTAAAATAGCGGTAACACCTTTTGGACGAGAAAGTTAGAACAAACTGGAATCTGAAAACCTTTGTTTTTAATGAGGTGACTATTGAATTTGTTCCACTGTCCGAGTAGTGTAGAAGAGAGGCAATTGCCTTCTACTTTATAATTAAATAAGCCTTAAGACCCTCTTAAACATACAGCAAGCCTGCAGTCTCTGATCCTGCATTTAAGAAAGAGAAAAAATAAGACGACGAAGAAGAAGAAGAAAGGAAAATCGATGAGACTCCTTTTGTTCACAACGCCGGGCCTCTTGGTAAATAAACAGCTCAGCCCTGACCCGGATCAGATCGGGGGGGGTTGGGGGGAAGGGAGCGAGTTGGAAAGATTAGTGGCTTTTTGACCGGCCTCGGTCTGGTCACTCCCAGCTAAATCCACCTCATTTAGAGCGTGTCAGGACGGGCTCCGGGACCAAGGACCCCAGATTAGAGATGAGAGACCCTTTCAACAGAGCCTCACGGTAAAAGTAGAACTGCCAACTGCGAACCGAGGGCGGAACACAGGGGTGCGCAGGATTGGCTCATCCCGATCCTGACTGCGCTAGTGCCGACCCTGACTCTGAGCTAGTCGCGTTTCGTTGAGGAACAAAAAAAAAAGCACAACAAGCATGGCATGCTTTGTAGGTAATCATATCAAGTCTGAGTGTGTTCTGGGAATTAGTCTGGAGTTAAATAGTAATGGCCAACGTACAGGGGGTTAGATACTCTCTTTGACATTAAGTAAGTGCATTCAAGCGCCTTTTTTTATTCCACATTTTATTCCTTCCAGCACAAAAACTGAGCATTAGCTTTGCCCTGGTGTATGACTGAGGTGCCCCAAAATGTACAAATATGTAATGCCCTCAGTTGAACAATTCCTCTTATCTTCTACCCTCTCCCTGACATCTGCTGCTGTATTGGGATTTACATAACTGCACATGACCTTAAATGCATAATTTACTAGCTACAGTACAGTTTTAAAAGCATGCTCTCCAGCAGCAGCTTTCTGGTGTTGCACAATGTAGTGTGTGTGTGTGTGTGTGTGTGTGTGTGTGTGTGTGTGTGTGTGTGTGTGTGTGTGTGTGTGTGTGTGTGTGTGTGTGTGTGTGTGTGTGTGTGTGTGTGTGTGTGTGTGTGTGCGCGCTGAACACCTATTGTATTAATTACTAACTCTTCCCCACTTCTCCCACAGTCCATTAAAACCACATTTCCCAGAGTATAAAGGAATTAACATATTATTTTTATCTTAATCTCTGACCTTTAACCGTACAGCAATCTTGTTTACTCAAATTCAGTCCTCTTCCTCTGCTCTAACTGGGCTCGCTGGTCTCCGTACGAACTGGAAGCACATAATCTTACTGAATACTAAGTGAAAATGACAGCATACTCGCATGGCACACATTATTTATTATGTGCTTTGCCAGATAACAAACTCAGGAAGTGAGTCTACAAAGGCTAAGAACCCCCCGAACTTGTTTTTAATGACCTCTTAGCCTAATGTCGGCGGAACAAGCTTTAAAGGGTGGAGAATGCCGTTGTGTCTGTGTTTTGTATACTTGTAGAGTGGATGTACATCAAGACCTTGTTTTTGTTGTTATTCTTATAGGTGGTACGCCAATTAGAGGTAAGGATGATGAACCAACTGTGTCAGACCCACCCCTCCCCAAAAAAATCATTGTTCCTCCATATCCACCTCAGCACCGTGTACCCCACTGCCCCACCTCACCCCATACCCATACAGTCACCTCATGGGGATCATATGTGACGGTGGCCACTCCAACCTTATGTCTATATGCATATGTCCCTCCCTCCTCCCCAGTCTTACCCATGGATGCACCCGTCACCAGCTCATCCTCTCTTGGTGCCGCTGCGCTTAAGGAAAGGCCACCGCAGCCTCCAGAGGATGGGGATGCATCAGCCTATACGTTGCGCCGGGGCTCAATGGAGATTGATACGGCCACGATTTGCATACAGCCTATGCTGCAACATCGCCTCTCCCTCCTAGTTCCCAGGACGGCGCGCAAAGGAAAAAAAAAAATCAACAGCCTGAAAGCCAAGCTAGAATAGATTGTCAAGGTGGAGACTTTGACCTCTTTTTAATGGAAATCCTTTGGATGCGTGATTTTCTCTCCAGCCATTAGGTAAACAGTGGGAGTGTCAGGGAGGGGTGACGCTGAAGACCTCTGAGAGATATTGCCAGATGCCACGCAGGCGCCTGTGTCCACACACTGCATACATTATAGTCCGCCCAGCGACAGACCCTTAACAGCTTCCTCCGCACCTAAAGTGCCCCCTCCGCCTACTAGTCCATCCACCCTTGCATCCCCCGTAATGGGAAACAATAAAGACGACCTACAGGAAGATCATTGACCTGGGTGAGCTTGCGTCATCCGTTCTTGCTGCTTTCTCTTGTGGTCATTTTTGTCATTTTCGTCTTTCAGACAAACGACCGGTTTGAACCGTAATTGTCCGGGACCCACGCTAGTCTCTCCCGATGCCGCCAAATGTCTCCCTCCCTCAGGATAACGGCTAGATTGACAGATGGGTGACATTTGCATTAGTATGCAGGTGCACGGTAGTGCTGAATCAGAAAGAGAGAGAGATGGAGGGAGATGAGGTGCACGTCCTAGGCTCACGGGGCCCATGGGATCGGTTGTCGTCGTGAGATCGGAGCGGGGGCATGTCGGATTCAATGCCCTTCACCCTACCTCGCTCGTGCCAACACTTACTCAAGCAGGCGGACACAAAACCATGGTCGCCACTGGCACCCTCAGGAGTGCCATCTTGCCCACAGCACCACACCCCCTACACCCCCCTCCTCCACCCCCACAACCCCCATCTCTGGTCCTGGCCTTAATTTGGGTCCCCGTCGTTGGGTGTGTGGACACCCGTCTGTCCGCACTCATCCCATCCTGCATGACGTGTCAACCGGACGTCATCGTACGATCAGTTCATGAATTATTCTTTGCCCGTTTCCATGGTCAAACTGCATGGTGTCCGGCTGCACACGCGGCCGGCGTCATGACGTTTCCCCCGAGCGGTGATGGCCTCCATCACCTTTGTGTGTGTCGACATATATGTGTATCCCTGTAATTTGTTTCCCTGCACTGTCGCGATTACATTTCTCAGCAATGCATAACTTTAGTTATTCAGCGGCCAGGTAAGTCCTGTTTGTTTCCATTATCGATGTCTGTCCCCTGCCAACATCGCCGCATCATTTTTGCCGGGAATACGAGTCATTAACTGAGCCCGCTATTCTGGAAAATAATAAAAAGCACAGGCCCCTCGACCTGTCAGCCACGCTCATGTGAACAGTTTTGATTACATTCCGGGTGACTCGCCGCGGCCCGGCTCCGAGCCCGTCAGCCGTCGTTAGAAGCTCCTCAGCCCGCTCCTTGATGGGCCAGAAAAACACTTTCCACTGTGCATACTAATCTCCGCCATCTGGCACAGGCACTTCCCCGGCCCCGATTATTTAGACTATTTGCCTTTTGGTGGGAAGTCGACTGAAAGGACCAGGGGCGAGATGCGCCAGCCTTCTGCGGTGCACCAGACTAGCGTTCCGGTCTCTGGTCGTGCAGCTAACAACCGTAATTACCCCGACCAATAATGAGCTGAAGGAACTGGCTTTTGTTTACTGGGCACCGTCCTCAACAGGAATAACACAATAAGGGCCTCTTAAAAAAATGACATAAAAACTCTCAGCTCACATTTGATTAAGGATGGTCTCCCGAGTAGAGGATTTCAAAATATGATCAATTGACCTTCACTTGCATTCGGCTATATCTGCCAAATGCTTTCCATAGGACAATCCCACATAAGACTAACCTTTCTGGATACCTTAATCACACACCAACCAGCATTAGGCTGGTCGGCTGTGCTGTCTAGGGACAAGAACCCTTAGCTTTATGAGGATGTTGCACCACTATCACCATGCAATGTCTCATCGTAGCTAATTGTGTATGCCTTTCTGTTGTTTATCCTTCCCACAGGAGCCCTGCAGATTGAGAACAGCGAAGAGTCCGACCAGGGGAAGTACGAGTGCGTGGCCATGAACAGCGCCGGGACCCGCTACTCCGCCCCTGCCAATCTATACGTGCGAGGTAAGATCCACGCGTGTGCCTAGTAGCCTCCATTGTGGATTCAGCCCGTTGGGTGAGCTTGTACCGATTCTCCAATGTCGAATAACCCAGTGCCTCGATAGATCTGTTTCCCCTTCGCCTGTCCTCTCCATTTTCCCACCAACCCCCCCCCCCCCATGTCTCATTTCTCACCAAAAAAGCGATGAGCTGAAGGGATCCCGGGCCCACTTGCGTCTGAGCCAGTTGTGCCAGGTGCTGCCGCTGTGAAAACAGCTGCACTGAAAATGTTTCCTCTGCTGGCGCAGAACAGCCACGACGGCCATTGCTCTCTCTTTCTTGTGTGTTCCTTCTCTTTTTGTGTGGACTGGACTGTGTCAAAAGGCTTCATTATTCCCCCCGCACGGCTCACAGATCCTCTGGCACGCAGGGGTCTAGGAGTTCCAGGGTTTGTTTTTGTCATGGTTGCTGCGTGAGCAGACTGAACACACACTCACACTTGGACATTCACACTCACTCGCTCACTCATATGCTCACACACATTCACGCACACTCACGCATTCAGACGCACACACTCACTCACACTTAAACGTACACTTACACACACACTCACTCACGCATATAAACACACACATTCATAGGCACTCGCACACATGCACACACACACACACACACACACACACACACACACACACACACACACACACACACACACACACACACACACACACACACACACAGTACTTTGTTGGTTTTCTGTTCAAGCTTTGGATAAGAAAGGGAGAGTACTAGGGGTCAGGCTAGCTCTCTCACCACCACCACCCCCACCCTCCTCCTCCCCCCCCCCCCCCCCCCTCTCCGGATCTGAGCGAGACTGTCTGAAGTACATGAAACAGAATAGCCTCTCCAGTTGTTAGTGTGGGTGTAGCCCGAGAAGGGAGGGCGGGAGGGAGAGAGAAGAATCACTCAGTTATTAGTTCATAACTTGAAGGCAGCTCTGTACTGAGTTCAAGCCTGTTAAATGATAAATAGCTCTTCAATTCATCAACATTTGCACTTTTTTTCCCCTCTTTATTGATTCGGCGGGGTAGAGCCGGGCGTTACAACAGCCAAAAATATCTTTATTTGATCTTTATATTTAAATATATTTCATTCCCACTTTCATTTCCTTACGCATAGCAACCTGTGCAACGAAGGACATAACGTGACAGACAACTTGCCCCGGAGCATCTAATAACATGTGGCCCCGTTCAGAAGGTATTCGGTGTCTAGACGGGCGAAAGGAATCCCCGACACTACAAAGACGCGGACTAGACGGAACGGTGGAAAGCCATGTCGAACAAACAAGGTGTGCCTGTCATGGCGGCTTTCGTTTTTTATCAGCGCGGTAATTACAGTGGTAGGGTGGGCATGGCGCCAGCAGGGCCTCCAGGATCTCGCTATCTTGTAACTCTAGACCAGGAGCTGTCAACCCATCCACCATCCACCCCCCTCCCCTCCTCCTCCTCCTTTACCTCCTCCTCCACCACCACCACCACCTGCAGCAACAGCAGTCCCTCCAGAGACAGCCCCGTTCAAAGCCACCACCACCCTGTCCAACATTCACTCATGCCCAGGTGAAGCGTAGCTTCTTTTGTTTTTCAGGTTGTTGTTGTTGTCGAGGTTTTTCGTATCCACTTGGATGGTATGGGGGGAAACAAATGATGAGGGGCCTCAGCGGTCTCGCCTCAGTGGCGTGTGATCCACACAGACGGACAGATAGACGGACAGAGAGCACGGGAGCGAGGCCTGTGGTGACATGGCCCGCTTTGATTGTGTTTCAAACATCACACGCCCGGGGTTGAGGGGGGGGGTATGTGAAGGGATATAGCCCTGGGTGAGATTCGCTGTCTACCTTCTCCACCTCGGCCCATTTCTCTTCTCCGTCTTGTCTTTTTTTAGATTCAGGGGCTCTTAGAGAGAGATTTACGGCCTTGTAACGTCTGGTGTCCAATCTATAAACATAACAACGTTTGGATGCAGGCAAACAGGAAGGTCCCATAAATTTCAGGCTTCTGACGCGCGGGAGGACCGCAAAAAAACACAACAGGGCTACGAGTGGGGCATCAATACATTACACTATTTGGATATTTTAACTATATCTTTCTGCTTTGCTTTTTGCATACATTACATCTACCCACATACATATCTATAATCATACTGTATGCCTAATGCAATTACATTTATTATTGTACCCACAGTGCTGATAATAACACCAACAAACCCGAAACATATTACGCTATGTTTTCATGCCGTACAGAGACCTTGTATCTGATTAGAAAATGTCAGCAAACAAAGTCATTACCCTGGAAGAATGGAGTCTAGTGCTGTTGTTGTATTTTTTCTCCACACAATGACACAGACAAACTCACAAAGACCCACTCACACAGACACACTCACACGCACACCTCATCAAAGTGCCTGCATCATACGTGCTCGTTATGCGAAACCTTGTCGGTTTCCCCCCGCCTGACGACACAAACCCGATCCGACCCCTGTCCGTACAGAACAGCACAAACAAGCCGCAGCCACCACCCTTGTCCTGACATTTCAGAGCCCCTGGAGAATGATGTCCTCGTATTTCTGGAGGGTGGGGCGGAGACGGAGGGGTGGTGCTGCGGTGTGTTCTCGCCCCCTTCATTTTATCCACTGAGAGTGTTGTGTGTGTGTGTCAGTGTATGTTTGTCACAGGGTGTGTTTGTCGTGTGTGTGTGTGTGTGTGTGTGTGTGTGTGTGTGTGCATTTATGCATATGTATGAACGTGTGAGTGTGTACATGAGTGCAGCTCGCCAATGTTCCATGTCGCCCGTGTGTTGAGTGTCTGCGGGGAAGGTGGAGGAGGAGGGGGGGGGGGGGGGGGGGGGATCTGTTTGCGTGACCTGCTTTGAATGAGGACCGGCTCTCCGTTGGACGTGGGCAGCATCGCGAGCGCTCTGTGATTGTGGGAGCGAGCAGGGGCTCATTTGTCAGCCGCTCATCCCCGGCCGACTGCGGCGCGCTCTCTCACACATCCAGGTGACGTGTCGATACGTCTCCCGGGATGGACGGGCTGCCGCCCAGGGCGTCTTCCTCCTCGACGTCTTCATGTTGTCAGGCTGTGTGCGTGTGTGTGTGTGTGAGTCTTTGGATGTTGTCAATGCAGTGTGTGGAGACTTTGTTCTCTGTGTGTTCATCGCCACATTACACGAGCCGAGTGAATCACCGAAATGGCTGGTTTGTATCCCGGCTGATGCGGTTCACGTCGGAGACACACCACGCATGGTGCGGCAAACAAGCGCCTTGCTTCCTCTTGTTTGTGTGTACATGTATACGCTGTGTGTGTGTGTGTGTGTGTGTGCCATTAATCTCCACTGTGCGTCTGTGGATGCTCTGTTTCGTTTCACTCTGTTGTCACCCTCTCCATTTTGTATCTCTTTCATTCCATCGCTCATCCTCATCGAACTTCAACCGATAAACAGATCCACGGGAAGGTTTGTCCTGTTTTTCCTCTCTTCGCCTTTGTCCTACAGGTATAAATAGAACTACCAACCCCACCCTGCTACCTCTTCATCCGGATGGAGACAATGCCGACCCAACCCTTCCCAAAGTCCCCAGCCAACCCCACCCCTTTATTTTCCCGAATTAACACTCGGATCAACCTCTTTATCCCGAATCAACCAATGTTCGATCCGACATGCCCAGTGTTTCCACTGTCTCTGCATGCTTGCATGGGCCCCTGAACAGCTGCTGGCATGGCCTTTGAGCAACAACCAACCAACTAACCCGGTGCCCACGCCCAAACCCAGGGCACCTTAAGACACCCTTGTGTCGGTTTGTTTACCTAAGCTACGCACGCACGCCTCCCCCGCCTCTCCCCTCCAATCGCCCGCATCGGCCGCGCCCACGGCAAACACGACCAGCAGCTGCTCTTCCAACCGACGGAACCGACCCGCCGTGTAAACAAACCCGCCGCGATGTGCAGAAACTGCACCCGGCTTACCGGGAAGAGGGGGGGGGGGAGCGACAGGATCCGTCAGGTATTCAGGGCGCTAAACTTCCCGCAGGTGCCCCATGTCAAGGGGCTTGGGGGATCTTGGTGTCCAAAGCTTTCTTCACGGTGGGGGGGGGGGGGATTAAGTCTGTCTCAGTGTCGTCGTCCCCCACATACACACACACACACACGCGCACGCACTTGCACTTACTAACCAATCCACCACCACCTGGGAAGACTGAAAGATGTGCTGGGAATAATGTGTTCCTTTGAGAGGAAATACCGCCACACAAGATATATCACGGCGACGCTATAGCCAGTGTTAAAACAGTCCAGCGCTCTACGTTTACAATCCCCGTCCAGCCTCCTTATTGATTCAGCCAGCTTGTACGAACATACACCACACTACATTACTATTATAAATAATACATCCGGTATCCATTCCGTTTCTTCCTCAAGTTTAATTCTCCGCCCAGACCAGGCAGTCAACCCGCCCGGTGAGCAAAGCGGGTTGCCATAGCAACAGCTGACCCACGGCGCGCCGAAGTTGGCGGTATGCCGACGAGGGGGGCAATCAGCCGCCGCGATCGCCCCCTCCTCCCCCCTCCCCCTCCCACGCCCACCCCCCCAAAGCCGGCTACCAGAAGGGCCGGTAACCTTGCTGACTAGCCACCAGCACGCATGCACAGATATCAACCAGGGCCGTCCTCGGGGGGTCTGTCCGGGGCCCCCTGTCCGGCCCCCTGTCCGGCGCCGTTACATTCCCAGGTGTCCAGTGATCATGCAGGTGGGGCTGAAAAAGGGGAGCTTTATTTTGTGGTTTTGATAGAGTCCCGGAGCCCCCCCCCCCACCTCTCCCACCACCACCACCACCATCTCTTCCCAGCTACGCTCTCGACAGGAGAGAGGCTTTAGCGCAATCGATAACAATTACCTGCCCCAGAGTCATTCTGTTCCACAGCACCTCTCCAAACGTAACCGCGCGCTATGAATAATTCACGGCATTAAGTGTTCAATATACACAGGCCCGCATTGACTGGGCTGCGCTTTTAGCGTGCGTTAGTCTTTGAAATCACGATGGAATTACAGATACCCTGAGCCTAATGGCCTCGCGTTCGGCCCCGCTAGTCCAGACTCGGGGCGCCTTTCAGACCCCCCCACCGCCCCCCCACCCACACTGGGTTTGTGTCAGCAAAAGAGTTTTTACTATATTACCGTTGCGGGTTGGTTAAGACACAGGTGGTCCCTCACATAATCACACTTTGTATTTCATCATCTTTTTTTTTGGTGCTAATCGTTCCAATTCTCATCATCCAAATTAGCATCGGCATATCTGTTCCCGAGCATGAGTCCCAACGGTGTTCAGGTGTGCCATACACCCTTTGCCGGGAAAAATAACACATGTGCATGTGATCGCGTGAAATCCCTTCAGCACAAGGGAACGCATGCTCTGCCTGAGAATGTCTCCACAACCCACCCAAACTCCCTCCTTCCCTTCCCTGCCTACCCCCCTGTTCCCTTCCCATTCCCACTAGCTCCATGGCTCCTGTGTTTGGATGCTGGATGTCAGAGCACACACGCCAGCCACCTCGGGGCAGAGGTGGCCCATCGCTCCATCCCCCTTTTTTGGGGGATTTGTTGTTGCTTTGCTTTTGTGCTTTTTGCTCCTCTTCTTTTCTTCCTCTTGCTGTTTCTCTTTTTGTTTTATGTGTGGTGCTCTGCCTTTGAGTGCGCACTGCCACTGCGTTAAAACACAACGCTGTAAGCCAGATGTCCCCGCCCCCCGTGGCTGCCATGCTGATCTCAACGTCTCGTGAACATCACTTTCTACAGATTGTTTTTCTGCCGAGTTCTATTTATAAGAATTCTGTGAACGCTGGATAATGATTGATGGTGGCCGTAAGGCAGGCCTCGACTCACCAGGGGAAAGTTTTCAACCCAAAAGCACGCCGCAGTCTCTACATTAACAAAATTCATTCAATGCCCACAGAAAACGTAAATCATGTGGAAGATTCCACTAGCGTAGGTAGCCGGTTACCGTGGTTATAGTGGAGTCCAGGAAGCCACTGCTCCCTCCCTCTGACTAGAATCTCAAAGGGTGCTTTTGCAGGGATCTTTTATTTCTGATTTCATTTCGCCATATAATGAGGGGAATAACAAGCATGGCTGTAACGACGTTCCGTTTCAAATTAGATGAGGAAGGAGGGCGGGAAATAGGAGGAGTCTGAGGGACTGGGTTAGGGGGAGTCAAATTTAAAAATCCATTTTTTATGGAGACCACTGCAGAGGCTGGGCCAGAGCAATTACAGTCAGCAGCCTTTCTGTTCTTCTTTTATTCCCCTTTCCCCTCCACTGGAGACACCGCTTCGGAGACAGAGCAGTGCATTAGCAGACACGGGCCGTATGCTTTCTGCAGGGAGGATTCCCTTGCACTGTGATTTGAAATGCACATGATGAGTGCACAGGAGGGGGCGGTAATAACGGAACCGCATCTCGCGGAGCTAAAGGTGCCTCCGCATCACCAAGTCTAGCCCGCTAGCCCAAGGCCTAGAGCCATATTCTCATTATCGAAAATCTGCTCTGTGATGTTGAAAGCATAGCACGTTCTCACAGGCCTTACAGTGATGCCACGTTCATATTATCAGGTGGAATAGATATTCTCAGATGGTGATCTTTTTGTTTTTTCACTCCAGATTTCTTCCCTCAAACCACCCACTGAGAAATGTCAAAAGTGTGTAAATAACAGCAGCTATTTACATTCTGCGCCTCCCTTTTAAAGGGAAAACAAGTCATATGTAAATGTATGGCCGCCTGTTTATTTTGAGCCGGCTTCTTCTGCATTCAGAACTCCCCGGCTTGGTGCGCTCTTCTCTGCCCATTCCCCGGCGATGTCAAGCGGACTCATTTTGTCTCCATGGGAACTGCTTTTTAATGTCAGCCTATCTGCATATCAGAGCCGCACAAAGGCAGAAGGGAGAGGGAGAGGGACAGAGATACAGAGTGAGGAAGACGAGCTAAGCATAAGGAACAGAGAGGCGGGGAGGAGCAAGGGAGACAGGGAGGGAGGGAGGGAGGGAGGGAGGGAGGGAGGGAGGGGAGGAGATGGAGAGAGGGAGAAATCAAACAATGCCTTCTCCGCAGGGTCCCTCAATGATGCAACCCTCGCCACCATTTGACACCCTGACAAAAGAGCTCCAGATATAGTCTGTGGCGAAAGCGGGGCTATTTTTTGATTATATTCCCTTCTGTAGGCCCAGAGGATAAAAAAAACACTGCCCTCCCCCCCCAAAGGTTTTTCTTCTTCCCTTTTGGATTTCCAGAGCCGTTCTGTGACAGTCCTATTATTCCCATTGTGCTCGGCCCCTCACATTTCAGACAAAAGTGATCAGTCGTCCATTCTAGGGGATTTCACTACAACGTACTAGCGAGCACCCTGGAATTGACCCAAGTTTATTCATCGAAGCACCTTAAAAGAAAAACACTCAGCCACCTACAACTTTTCTTGGTTTTCTTCCCCCACACGTCGTCCACTCGTATATGCTAACCTCCTCCCCCCCTCCCCTCCCCCCCTCAGTGCGGCGGGTCCCTCCCCGCTTCTCCATCCCGCCCACCAACCACGAGGTGATGCCGGGCGGCAGCGTGAACCTGACGTGCGTGGCGGTGGGCTCGCCCATGCCCTACGTCAAGTGGACCATGGGCTCCGTGGACCTGACCAAGGAGGAGGAGATGCCGGTGGGACGCAACGTGCTGGAGGTCACCAACATCCGTGAGTCGGCCAACTACACCTGCGTGGCCATGTCCTCACTGGGCATGATCGACGCCACCGCCCAGGTCATCGTCAAAGGTGAGCGGCCCAACCGGGGGGGCTTTTTCCACGTCTGTGTTTGTGTGTCTGTGTGTGTGTTCGACTATTGGTGTGTGTGTGTGTTCGACTGTTAGTGTGTGGGTTCGACTGTAAGTCTGCATGTATGAGTTTGTGCAATACGAAGGTATTTGTGTGAGTTGTCTGTTTGTGTGCGCAAAACATAAGTTGTTTTTTTTGTGTATGTGTGTCGGTATCTGTGGTATACAGACGTGATGTTATGCATGAACCCTTCACTCCCCTTAGTAAAGTGTGTTATAAAGTGTTAAGTGTGTGTGTGTGTGTGAGTGTGCGAGCAGGGATGTGTGTGTGTGGGTGGTTGGGTGTGTGTGTGATCAGCTGTTGCCTGCATATTGATCTGTGCTCCCGATCTGTGCTGATTGACAGGGATGTGTGTGTGTGGGTGGTTGGGTGTGTGTGTGATCAGCTGTTGCCTGCATATTGATCTTTGCTCCCGATCTGTGCTGATTGACAGCCTGAACGTAACGTTGCTTACAGTTCGGCCCACCCTGTCCCCTGGAGACCGCTGGGACGACGGCGACCCTGGCCGTTTGCTTTTATTTCAGTGTGACTAAATAGGGACCAATTCAGCAATATCCACCTCATTTGCGACGCATAATAACCTCGGACAGCTCTGAGGACAGGAAATTGAGGTGTTTGAGGAGCATTGAAAGCGTGCTATTATTAGTCAGCACCGCCCTTTGAAACCCTCCTTTCTTATACATAATACTAATGTTTTGGAGTGGCCTGTCCACTCTACTTTTCCCTTTATGAATTATACTCTTTTATCGTGGAAGTTGTTTGAATTATGGAGCTACTATGGTCATGTTTGTTACAAAGAGCAGGGTCAGGGTAGGGTTGATGTTTTAATTACAACACATCAAATCTTAATTGGCCTCAACTGCTCTGACCTAGCCCTGTGTCAAAGAAGGGGCTGGACCCAGCGGCCAGTGTTCATTATAAAACATCATGTTACCGATACTTCAGCTTTCCCAAACATTATGAATAAAACTGAACAGCCAATGCAATATTCGAGAACAAAATGTGTGTCACAGATGTCATCGAGGGTGGAACCTGAGGCCATAGAGACATAGCTTTTACTAACGAATCCTGAACTGAGATCAACAGTGTTGTTTTGACTAATGAAGTACTTCACTTGGGGGGGGGGGGGTGGGGGGGCGGAATGGAGAAATGCGATCCCTGCAGCATATCAATATTTCCTGGGGGTGGCAGTAGCTCAGGAGGTAGAGCGGGTCGGCTGGTAGCCGCAAGTTACCAGGCTGTCGCCTTGCATGGCTGACAAAGCCGTCGGTGTGTGAATGTGTGTATGGGTGGGTGATTGTGAGGCAATATTGTAAAGCGCTCTGGGTTGCCACTGGTTACAGAAAAAGCGCTATATAAATGCAGTCCATTTACTATTTCCTCCTCCCCCTCCTCCCCAGCCCTCCCCAAGCCCCCCACCTCGGTCACGGTGACGGAGACCACGGCCACCAGCGTCACGCTCACCTGGGACTCGGGCAACCCCGAGCCCGTGTCCTACTACATGATCCAGTACCGCGCCAAGGTGTCGGAGAACGGCTTCCAGGAGGTGGACGGCGTGGCCACCACGCGCTACAGCATCGGCGGCCTCAGCCCCTACTCGGAGTACGAGTTCCGCGTGATGGCGCTCAACAACATCGGCCGCGGGCCGCCCAGCGACCCCGTGGAGACGCGCACGGGCGAGCAGGCGCCCTCCTCCCCGCCGCTGCACGTGCAGGCGCGCATGCTGAGCGCCAGCACCATGCTGGTGCAGTGGGAGCCCCCTGAGGAGCCCAACGGACAGATCCGGGGCTACCGCGTGTACTACAGCTCGGACATGACGGCGCCGCTCAGCGCCTGGCAGAAGCACAACACGGACGACAGCCGCCTCACCACCATCTCGGGCCTGACCACCGACATCACCTACAGCCTGCGCGTGCTGGGCTTCACCTCGGTGGGCGACGGGCCGCCATCCGACGTGCTGCAGGTCAAGACCCAGCAGGGAGGTGAGCACTGGAGGGGAGGTGTGTGTGTGCGTGTGTGTGTGTCTGTCTGTGTGTGTGTGACACTTTAAGGGAGCATGTGTATGTGTGTGCAATACAAAGGTATTCGTGTGTGTGTGTGTGTGTGTGTGTGTTTGTCTTTGTGTGTGTGACACTGCAAGGGAGCATGTGTATGTGTGTGCAATACAAAGGTATTTGTGTGTGTGTGTGTGTGTGTGTGTGTGTGTGTGTGTGTGTGTGTGTGTGTGTGTGTGTGTGTGTGTGTGTGTGTGTGTGTGTGTGTGTGCGCACAAAACAAAGGTATTTGTGTGTCGGTTTCTGTGAGCGCAATACGTAAGTGGCTTTGTGTGTGTGTGTGTGTGGGGGGGGGCGCTGTGTGTCAGTATCTGTGTCACAGAGCCACAACAGGTGCTCTCATGCGTCTGTCTGGGTCACACGACTGTCACCGTTGGGGGGCGGCTGGGTACGGTAATCTGTGCTCTGCCAGGAGCTCACCTCTGTCCCCGACCCCCCACCCCTACCCTCTCCTCCACCCCTGTCTGTGAGCAGTGCCCGCCCAGCCGTCCAGCTTCGAGGCGGAGGCGGAGCTGGATACCCGCATCATGCTGAGCTGGCTGTGGCCCGTTCAGGACCCCATCACCAAGTATGAGCTCAACTACTGGGAGGCCAACTCGGAGAACGACAAGGTAGAAATGCTGTGGCAGGTCTCTGCCTCTCTCTCTGGCTCTCTATCTTTTCTCGCTCTCGCTCTCTTCACTGACTTCACTTTCTGTGTTATTTTTCCCTCTTATTTTAATCACTAACTTTCGGGACTAAAGTTTTGTCAAACAAGTTGTGTGCATTTAGCTACTCTGGCTCGCATTTTATAATGACATGTATATGATAAAGTGACCTTGTCTTGGCGAGTATCCAGCAGCAATGCAGCCAGCTCTCTGGCGCACAATAAATAATTAGTGCACTGTCAAAACTCACCTTTGCACGTTGTAGCTCCCCAAGGTCCTTGCTGTTCAGTCACGCCAGCGGTTTGGCCTTTTAATCACGTCTCTCTTTCCTTGTGTATTTTCCAATCAACACAATGTTCAATGTTTTAAAACACATTTTTTGATTAATTTAGAATGTATTCAGTGTTGTGATAACTCTGAGAGAAGTGTACTCCCACCTCAAGAACCTCTCTCTCTCTCTCTCTCTCTCTCTCTCTCTCTCTCTCTCTCTCTCTCTCTCTCTCTCTCTCTCTTCTCTTTCTCTTCTTCTCTCTTCTCTCTCTCTCTCTCCCCCCCGCCATCGCTGCAGATCCACACGACCTTTGACCCGGCGGGCTCCCACGCCGTGGAGGGCCTCAAACCCGACACCCTGTACCACTTCTCCCTGGCCGCCCGCTCCGAGATGGGCCTGGGCGTGTTCACCCAGCCCATAGAGGCCCGCACGGCCCAGTCCAGTAAGTCCACCCACACAGACCACCCCACACCTCCCCCCCCCCCTCCCCGACCTCAGTCCGCCACGACCTCTAACCTCTAACCTAACACGTCTCTCCTCGTCCCCGTTGTCGCGCCAACCACTGAGCCCAGCGAGGAGGGAGTCCGTTCGGTCGTTATCAAGGCCCCCCTCTCCTCTTGCGACTCATGGATGACGATTCTTCGGTTTATTTTTCTTGCGACCTTTTGAACCGGAAGGTTCCAACAGCAATGTTAGGGGGGGATTGGGGACAGGGGTGAACCAATGTCTGTTCGGTTTAAAGCCCCCGCGGGCAGTTGCGGCAGCCGTCTGCGCCTGTCCTCCCTTAAGGCCCGGCGCCTTCCGGTACTATCGACCGACCCCACCAGCCCCCCCTGCCCTCGTTCTAACTCTAACACTACCCCCACCACCACAACCAAAACCGCCCTCCCTGGCCTTCTGGCACCAGGCCCATCACTCTCAAAGGTACGTTTGATGTTGTCCAGTGTGACCCCAACCCCCCCTACCCTGATTCCCACACCCTGAACCCGCTCAATCCGCCGCTCACCGCCCCATGCCTCATGCTGTTCTGCCTGGTCATTCTGCACTTCATCTCCCCCCCCTGCCTGGATGTGAAGCCCTAGTCTTTGCTAGGTTGCTATCTTTATATCCTTGTTTTTTTTTTCCGTTGTTTTGTATGGAGGCAGGGCAATGAACACGGCCTCTGAAAACATTCATCCTCTTGTTTTGAGCTATCCATGTTTTGCAGAACGTAATCTGTGTAGTCTATTTCAGTGTTTATGCTACAGAACCTTTCTACAGCCGGACCGAAGCATCATAAACACAGTCTGTGTTTACACTCCTAGCATTAATATCAGGGCTGCCCGTGAAGGCGTTGACATTTTTTTTCCGCTCTATTTTGTAGCACGTGTACCATTGGGAAAACTAAGTACGTCTTTGTGTTTCACTCTTTAAGACGCACGCAAACAGCACGGCTGTTTTTACCAAACCCGTAATCATCATGCCAGTTATAAAGGGCGACATGAAACATTTTTCAGCATTTCTTATCTTCCCAATTTCTCTTTTTGTTTGCCTCCAAGGTGGAGCTATTTCCAGTGCTGTCCTCCTTCTGCGCATAGGCTGTATTTCACTTTGATCTCATGAATTTCTTCTTGTTTGTATTTAATTTATTTATTTTTTATCAGGAGCTTAACATCGCGTCTCATTTTAAAACCTTGTTAAAAACAAAAAAACATTGGCCTTTATTGTATGCTCGGCAGGTAGTGGTCTCGCTCGCTCTCGCTCTCTTTTTGTGCGATCTCGCTCGGAGATCTCGCTTGTCGGATGCATTTTTTTGGTCTCGGAGAGGCTAAATAATGCTGCATTGTTCATTGCCTTGCTTATTAGTGAACCAGTTTCATGGGCATGCTACGTAAACAACATCTCGCTCTCCACACCCCCTTCCAAGCTATTTCACTTTTTTTTCTCCATTTGTATATTCTTGAACACGTTTTTATTGAGACTGCATGAAACGTTGGATTTCCTTTGATTGCTCTTGTGTTTCTCTGTGTAGAATTCTATGCATATTATTTTGTTGTAGCATCCTGTATTTGATTTGGCTCATTTATTTTCCCTGTTTAACCTCTGGGCTGCTGTGAGTTGAGCACTGTAATTGCATTGGCTGTCACTGAGCTGGTTTTTTATAGTGCAGTATGAGTTCATTAATTAAAAACATGAAAATCACAGTCCGGCTCTGTTGAGCTTATTGTTTATTTAATTGTAAACTAAACCGAAAAACTATCTGCAATGGTAAACGATACCAGATATTAATCATGGCAGAATCTAAGCTCATGTGTTCATCATAATTATTTCAGTTTACTATCCCACTGAGCCAAAGACGCAATGTTTTTTTGCGTAACTTCCACGATTTTTGCCATATGTTAGTGAGTCGATAGTTTTTCCTGGTAATGTTTTAAGCTAGCACGCAAGGGGCTTTTCTTAGCATCTGTTTGTTTTTGATGGCAAAAAACGACTGATGAAACACAGAATATTATACAGGGAATACTATATGATGTATTGTTCTGTCACCTTTTGCAGATTTGTCCTACATCTTTATCAGAGACTGTGTTTGTCTGCTCAAAAAGAGCCCAATATATATCAGCGCCTCAGCTTTCCCTGAGCCTCTCAAACACTGTTAACGCTTCTAGAAGTTGCCGTATCTACGTGCAAAACGCCAATTAACATCAATCACTAAGCCACTCACACATCTATGAACATTTCAAAACTCCTCCGACAAACCACTAGAGGCAGGGAAGCCAAACCGATTTGGAGGGGGAAAAGAAAGTACAGCATGTCCTGGATGGAATTAGTAATGTCTTTCGGCACGCTTAGACTCGTGCAGACTTAGCGATTACAGCCTCGCACGGATCAACCTCCAGTCCAGAGGTACCCCACCTGATGAGCCCTTTTTTAATTTAATTTCTGTCACTTGGCTCGCCCAGGTTTTGTTTTGTGCCGTAGTGGTGTCGTGTTTTTTTTTTGTTTTTTGTTTTTGTTTTTGCTTTTGCTTGATCCGTTCCCCTTCCTCCGTGTGGTTGTGCTTCCTCCTCCCCCCCTCCCCGCCCGCACCCCCACCTCCTCCTCCTCCTCCTCCTCCACCCCCCCCTCCACCCCCACCCCCACCCCCCCTTCACACTGCAGCGCCGTCCGCCCCGCCCCAGGAGGTGCACCTGGTCAGCCTGACCTCCACCAGTCTCAAGGTGAGTTGGGTGGCGCCGCCCGCCGCCAGCCGCCACGGCGCCATCGTGGGCTACTCCATCAGCTACCAGGCGCCGGCCGGCGAGGATGCGGGGCGCCACGAGGTGCCCGGCATCAGCGCCGATGCCACCAGCCACGTGCTGGAGGAGCTGGAGAAGTGGACCGAGTATCAGGTGTGGGTGAGGGCCCACACGGACGTGGGGCCCGGCCCCGAGAGCGCCGCTGTGCGGATCAAAACCAAAGAGGACGGTGAGTTGGGACCGAGCCGCCCGCCTCTCCCCCGACCGCCGACCGCGGAGGTTCTCTCACAAGACCCCCCGCCTCTCCGTCCGTCTCTCTTGGGGATTTTTCCACTTTCAAGGATACGTTGTCGACTGTGTCGTCTCGGGCTCACTGTGCGGATGTAGGTCACTCTCTCACTCTCAATGTGCGGACGTAAGTCTCCCTCTCTGTGGACGTAGGTCTCTCTCTCGCTCTCTGTGTGGACGTAGGTCCGTCTCTCGCTCTCTGTGCGGACGTAAGTCTCCCTCTCTGTGGACGTAGGTCTCTCTCTGTGTGGACGTAGGTCTCTCTCTGTGTGGACGTAGGTCTCTCTCGCTCTGTGTGGACGTAGGCCTCTCTCGCTCTCATTGTGGACGTAGGTCTCTCTCTCTGCTCTGTGTCCATCAGAGTTCAAGATGATGTGTTGGCAGAGGTGACTTAATCTAATTTGTTTTGGGGTTTTCTTTTCCACTCCTTGGCAGATGTCTCTCTGTCTGTCTGTCCTGTCTGTCTGTCTGTCTGTCTGTCTGTCTGTCTGTCTGTCTGTCTGTCTGTCTGTCTGTCTGTCTGTCTGTCTGTCTGTCTGTCTGTCTGTCTGTCTGTCTGTCTGTCAGCTTTTTTCCCCTTGCCAAGGCTTTTAACACAGCGATCAGACTAAGGGAAAATGGAACATAACTACATTTCTCCCTCTTTTATTTTCCTACATTTTCTGTCGTCTCTTTCTACCTCCTCCTCTTCTTTTCCTTTTGTGTGCGGTGTGAAGGAGAGGGTTAGTCATCCATAATTAATGCTTTTTTTTAATGTTTTAATATATATTGAGACATTGAGTCCAATGCTTCTGTGTGTGTGTGTGTGTGTGTGTGTGTGTGTGTATATAATATCTATGCACACACATTTGTCTCAATGCGGGCGGATTTCGGTATGCCTTCAGACAGCCAGACCGCATGCTCTCCTCCTGCTTGGGGGGGGGGGGGGGGGGTGGTCCAGACCAGACTTTTATGGTCTGTAAGTATGGCAGAGACCCGTAGTCAACGCCAAGCCTCCTACCGAGAAAGCCGCTCTGCCCCAAAAAAAACCTAAAGAAAACCCAGAAGGAAGTTAAGGAAAAGAAGGGGGGAAAATGCTGAAGTCGCTACGTCGATGGTTCTTGGCGCCACATCACAAAACCACAGTTAGCTGAGGGAGAGACAAATCGCTGGCTCAGCGCGGTTTGACTTCCCCCCCTCTTCCCGTTTTCCCTGGTTCTTCTTTCTTCTCTCCTCCCTTCACCTCATCTCGCTCCCTCTGTGTTCCTCTATCCCCCCCATCCTTCCATCGTCTGTATCCCTTCATCTGCCTCTCTCTCTCTCCTGCTCTCTCTCTCCTTCTCTCCCTCCCCCGTCCTTTCTAATTCGTGTCAACCTGAAATCGGTCTCCCTGAACTCCGTTTTTCATTCCCGTGTGTTGCTACATCTTCTAAATCGTTCCTTCACGTTCTGTCTGAACAATATTAACCTCTATCCACCCTCCTCCCCTACCACCCCCATCTCTCCCTCTCTCACTCCCCCGTCCACCCTGTCTCCCTTCTCCCTCACCCCCCTCAGTGCCCGGGGCTCCCCCCAAGAAGCTGGAGGTGACGGCGGTGAACTCGACGGCCATCCGCGTCACCTGGAAGCCCCCCATGCAGGGCAAGCAGCACGGGCAGATCCGGGGGTACCAGGTCATCTTCTCGCGCCTGGAGAACGACGAGCCACGGGGCCAGCCCAACATCATGGACGTGTCCCTCCCCGAAGCCCAGGTACAGAGAGCAGTCCGGGGCCCGACCTCAGAGTCCCCGACCTAGGGGTTTGATTCTCTCTCTCTCTCCGTCTCTGTCTCTGTCTCTCTGTCTCTCTCTTTCTCTCTTCCCCCACCCAACCTCATCCTCCAGGTAGGGCACACGGACCGTGTCCAATTCATCACGGTGTCTCACTCATCCCTGTTTCAACACACCCTCCCCTTCTGTTCCTACTCCCACCTCCTCCCTGAGTCTGGCCCCACACCCACCCTCTCTCTCTCTCTCTCTCTTTCTCTCTCTCTCTCTCTCTCACACTCTCTCTCTCACACACTCTTTCTCTCTCTCTCACACTCTTTCTCTCTCTCTCTCCCCCGCTACACGTTCTCTTACACTGCCCTCGGTGGCATCCCTGGCTCCTCTTCTGCCGCGGATTAGCGGCTGTAACAAGCTCCCTGTTAGCGCTAATAGCTGTTAAATATTTTATGGATGTGGTTACATCAGTAGGAGGAAGGGGGCAGGCTGTGGGGCTGAGTACCTCTCCCCATGCTTTATATCATTATTTCTATTTTTTGTTGCGCTACCGACAAAATATGCACTGCCTTGTTACCCCCCCTGTTTATAAATTACAACTTATTTTCCCCCTGCGTCGCCCTTTGCACATCAATGCGAGGGGGGCTCAGGAATCGTCCCAAAGCGTCCCGCGCCACGTAGCACCACCGATGCAAGATGGATGAGAGATTGTAATCCTTAAGAGGGGATTCAGAGAATAAGGAATATCTTAAAAACGAATATTCAAAAAAAAAGGTTTTCTCTCGCTCTGTGCCTGCCGTTCTCCCTCGCCCGTTTCCCCGGCGTAGTGCAACCCAAGCCACGGGGCTTCAATTACCAGGCCTCCTCTGGATTGTTTTTGCCCGGGAGAATCACTATTTTTGCACCGCCACCCACCCCCCGGCCCGAGAACCAGGGGCCAACAACCATTTCCACGGGCCGCCGAACACGTTCCTGTCGGGCGGAGGCGGTGAGGGGGTAGGGGCGTTGAAGGGTGAACCTGCAGCGGGTTGCCGGTTGAGTTCCCGGGCGGTCCCGCTTCTCTGCTGTGCCCTTCGGAGACACGATTAACCCTCGTTTGCCTCTGGTAACACCCCGCTGTACCCGACGCACACACGAACAGACACACACACGCATGCACAGACAGAGACAGTGGCGAGATGCTGGTGCTGTTGAAAGTCACCTTTAAACAAGGCATGAGGCGCACTCCAAACCAGATAAAGCCAGCACGCCGGGCATAGATACCATCGCTTGCGCTGCGGCCGTAAATGAATAATGAATGGCTGTGTGTGTGTCTATCCCAGATAAGATGACACATTATGAGCATAATGGTGAGACTGGACCCCAGTGCGCCCCGAAATAAGACGGGCAGGACAAAAAAACACTCTGACCGATGAGTACTGGCCAAGCCCCCCCCCCCAGCCCCTAACCCCCCTCCTCCGTCACTCCTTCCCACACACCTGGCAAAACAAGCGCGCCCTTCCGCTCCCGTTCATCAGCCCGACCAAAACTGGAGGTCTCTCGCCCCTGGCAGGCTCCTCAGACAGCTGTGTTGTGGCCCCCCGGGCGTCGTGGCGGTCAGGACAAGGTCCCCTTGGTCTGCGCGGAGACAACACAACAATGGCACCCTATCTTCTCTGGAGCACCCTACTCGCCACGCCGGCTAACTGCGCCGCGGCCCCGGGGGTCAGTCTTGTCCAAAGGGAGAAAATTGAAAGCGCGATGGCGAAGTGAACTAAGCATGACCCGTCCCTCTGTAAACACGGTACTTCTCGCCACGACTCATTTGCGCTGCGCCGTGCTGACATAACAAAAAAACAAACAAAGAAGCGTGAGAGACGAAGTACGGGCTGGAGCAGTATCGAGACACCCCTACTCACCTTGGCCTCACCCCGCCTCGCCGAAACCAGAGTTTGCTCACTCCGGTCTCCTCCCTCCCACCCTCCCTCCCTCCCTCCCTCCCTTCCTTCCTCCTCACGACCCTCCCCGAGCCGGGGTAATTACCAGAGGCTTGCGTGCGGGTCGGTTACCCTCGATTGAGTCATCTCCACAGATTAGTTTTGTGTGCGACGGTGACGGCGACGGTGGCAAACCTGCGAGGACCTGCACCCGGACGTCATTAAGGACCGCACAGGACCGGGTGGCCCCGCCCCCCAAATTCCACGCACGCCCCACCGCCTCCCTCACAAGCCTTCCCTTTCACCTCTCGCACGGCTCGCCTGTTCACATACCGCAGGCAAAGCCTCGCTGGGAAGGGAGAGAATAATACCAACAACAACAAAAACGCCGGAACAGTGGGGCCAACGTGAGCCGACCGGCCCGCCCTCCTAGCTGCTGTCCCACCGGGGGGGGGGGGGGTGGTGTGTGTGTGTGTGTGTGTGTGTGTGTGCGTGTGCGCGCGCAAGGCTCAACACGGGCTCAAGTAACTCAAACAACCGAGACCAAACAACCAAATGAGAAAACAACGACTTAAGAAAAAGAAATGCAAGACGAGGAAAGTTTACCCCGGTTGTGGCACCACCAATCAAAATATCGTCCACCTTTTTTCATTTTTAAGGGTGCTGCGAAATCAGTATTGCTTGTTTCCAGCTCCACCACACACAGCTAGACTGCCAGGAAAGGAGGGGAAAACACAAGGCTGTAGCCCACTCTCCCCTCAGCCTTCAATCTTTAATCACATATCTGAGCCGACTGATTGGACTTGAGATGCTTGTTGAAACCACTCTCAACTCCCCTCTCACCCTTCCCTACTCTTTTGTAATTTTTCTCCTGTTTTTTGCCTCACTATACATCTCATTATCTAAATCGATCCATCCGTCTATCGGCCTATCCATCAGCCTATCCACCTGAATCGATCTATACCTCTAGATGTATCTCTGTCTATGTATTTCTGTCTATCCATCCAGCCTCATAGATGAACCCACTAGCCCGGTAGCTAGCTAGCGCGCACCACTGATAGTGGTAGCTCGCCGAGTGCTTACCCATGTGTGGGCGGGCTTTTAAGCTGCTCTTTTCCGCTTCAAGTGGGTGCCCACACAGCGGCCTCATTTCCACGGCTAAATTTAACTTTGAGGTCGTCGACAGCCCTGACGTTTCTCATCCTCCTCCCCAACCATATCGCTATCAGCACAAATTAGCCACAATCCTAAGTGGCCGACAGGCGCCACGCGGCCAGGCCTCTGCTTCTGCTCGGAGGACGCCCCCCCCTCCCCACCCCCCTTCAGTTTTCTGCATGTTTTTCCTTGGAAAGTGCTGAAACCGTTGGCCAGGGCTCAGAAGGTATTAGCCTTTAACCCGGGCGCTTTCCAACCCAAGTTTTTTGCTGGCAATTTTTTTTTCCCACCATTTTTCCAGGTTCATTTTATTTGACCACTCATGCGATGTACATATATTTCTGTGTGTGTGTACTTATGGGAAGGCGCACTCGTGGGCAATGTGCCTACGTGTCCTATCTGTGGCGGAGTGTGTCCGGGCCTGTGTGTGTTTAAGAACAAGCCAGGCGATGCCTCACTGCCTCTGCGGCCTCGGCTGAGCGGGGAACGGAGAGAAGAGGGGGAGAGAGAAACGGAGGACGAGAAGCCCCTCAGACGGCTTCACTCCATCAATCCTGACAGCTCTCTCTCTTCCACATCACTCCATCCCCTGTGCGCTTGTTCTCTTTTTTCCCCCCCGCTCAGCCCAGGCGGCCCCATGACATCACATTTGCATTCACAAGTCTGCAAATAACACCCCTCTTGTTTTTCCCACCACAACAAAGGCCATCAGCGCTGGCGCCGCGTTGGCAAACCCCCGGAACATAAATCGGTACCGGCAATTTTTTATTTTTTGATGCCTCCCAAAACGATTCCATTGTAAACAGGGGGATGGTTGATGGAGAGATAGCTGGAGAGGAGCCTAGCGCACCCTTAATGTGTTCACTCCTCGACCGAGGACAGTGCGAATGGAGTCAATGGTAAACAAATTAGGCAATTAGGCACGTCGCAAACTGTTATTCATGGCGTTAAGGAGCAGCTGTTTTTAAATGGCGCTCTTCATTGTGATCACCGCCACGTCGGGGGGGGGGGGGGGGTAACGCCTGGCTGCGGGTTTTCTGATGAGGGGGAGCAGACACACACACACACACACACACACACACACACACACACACACACACACACACACACACACACACACACACACACACTGCTGTGGAGAGCCTTCAGGAACCCTCGTCGGCCCCTTCGGCAAACAAGACATAAACACACACGTCCAGCAGGGAGCACTGTTTCTGTTCAGGAAAGAAATGCAAAGGAAAAGAAGAAGGAACACAGTCTCGTCTGCTCGAGGACTCCGAGCACGGCGGCGTCTCCATCGAAGGCGGAGCGAGACGAACCCATAGAGAGGACACAGCGCTGCCGGGTCATGGACTTATCTCGGGAGTGTTTCCACGTTGTCCATCACCCCCACACAAACAAGTAAACAAAATACATGGGCGCACAGCACGTCCTGGAAACGACGTGCATAATTCATATCGGAAGGTCGTTTACTCATTTATTCATAAAGGGCTTTCTCCGTTAGAAGACTCTTAAGCATCGGAGCGGATCACGGCCGAGTCACTTAGCAGCGGAACGGAGACGAGACAGTCCCCCGTCTCCCTCTTCCTCGTCCCTCATCCCAAGCCCCCCTGCCCGGCAGACACTGGTGGGTGTGGTGGTGGGAATGGGGGCGAGATTGGGGGTGGGCGGGTGCGAGGACGGCGTTTGGTTCTGCACGGATGGCGCTTGATGTCACGAGTCTGACGTAGCGGCACTGGTAATAGGATTTCACGCTCGGCGCCGCAGAAACTCTCTGCAACAGGAAAATGGGCTTTCCACCGCCCCCCAGGAATGGCTCAGGGGCGGGCCCGCGGACCAGGCCAGGGCTGGGAAAATGTACACAGTGAAATATGGATGGAGGGCTCTGTCTTCCCCCATGGTTTGTTAGTATTTTATTTTGCGAGAGGACGATGAATCTTTTTCGGGAGAGTCCACATCGGGGAGTTTCTGCTTGGCTCTCGGAGTGAGATGGGGAGGGAGGGAAATGGAGTTGCTAGATTTGGAGTAAAAAAAAACAAGGCAGTGCATCGTGTATTCAAAACGAAATCTACAAATCTATCGCGACAAATACTGTCAAAGAGTTTATAGCCCCCACGACCTGTTTTCACAATTTAGTCTAATAGCCTCCTTTATTCATTCCCTTTTTTTTCTCTCTCTCTCTCTCTGTCTCTCTCTCTCTCTCTCTCTCTCTCTCTCTCTCTCTCTCTCCCTCTCCCTCCCTCCCTCCCTCCCTCCGCTCTGCACCATGAGTGTGTTGACACCTGTGTTCATTCATCTGCTTCCCAGCGGAAAAAAAAGAAAACTGTTTTTTTCTTTTTTTATTGCCTGCACCCCTCCCCACCCCCCACCCCCTCATCACACCGGCACCCGCCGTGATGTCGTCTGTGACTCATTTCGTTCTCCCGTTCTGTGTGTCCTGTGTGTGTCTCCGTCTCTCTCCCCCATCAGTGGAATATTGAGGAGTCCACCGAGCATGTGAGTAACTCTCATGCGTGTGCTGCTGGGATGCTGCTGCTGTCAGCCAGGCTCTTCCTCCCTCACTCTCTCCCTCCCTCCCTCCCGCAGAGTGGGAGATGAGCATCTGTGCGTGTGTGTGTTGGGGGGGGGGGGGGGGGGGCGTGTGTGTTTGCTCGCTCTATCTGTCTCTGTGTGTGTGCTCGCAGACGTGTGGCAAAAAATCGGTGCATCGTGTGATCTCGGATTTGATCTGGGGTGTTTGTTTGTGTGTTTGTTGGTGTGTGCGTTAATACTAACAATGTCAAATGATGTATGTATTAATGTTATAACATTGTTACTAGTCAATTTAAAATACATTTGTGTGAAGGATCCTTCCAACTAGAGATGGCTCCCTTCCTCTCTCCATTTGCAAGGCGTTGAGTGAGTTACTTCTTTATGGTGTAGATTCCTTTAGTGGTCTTGCATCCTTGTAGGATGTCCACTTCCCCCCATGGACTAATGCAAATGAACTTGGTCTATCACGCTATGGCTGGCCTCAGCCATGGCCAAACCTTTACTCCCCGAGATGGCCCCTTCTCTCCCCTTTGGTTCCTTTGTGGTTACCGCCCAAGAGGTGAAAGTTTCCCTAGAAGAATCATGTACACCCATTGACTCAATGAAGATGCTTGGTATAGCACCAACCGTGTCTTCCTATTATCTTGCTCCATTTAATGGAGAAGGAAGGCCAAGGGTGTAAAACAAATAAACATAGGACGCTGTATACTAGACTACACTAAATGTCTGAATAAACTGCTCACGAAGACCGTTGAACCTAGAGGGGATTCGATCGGGAGGGCGGGAAAAAGACCACATCAGAGGACATCCCCGCTCAATGGTGCAATGACGCAATGGTGGTAGCACCGCGCACCTGCTGGCCCCCCCCCCTCCCCCCCACCTGTCACTAAAGGGGAGGAGCCTGTGTCTCGTTGTCTCTTCCGGTTGCCATCAGCCGTTCATGTTGCGCCCGTCTGGCCGGATGGCGTTCTCACCGTCGCCGGCCCAATGGCGGCGGCGGCGGCGGCACAACGCCGGCTGTCAGGCGGCCCACTTTGTTATGGCTTATTACCTCGCCGACGGGTCGCAGATGCACAGACACGCACGCTTGCCTGGCCCCTATCGGGTCGGAGACGACTCAATGGGAATCTGTCAGGTCGTCACAGGAAAGCTTTCAGCGTCTGAGAGGAGATGTGAGAGAGGTGTCTGAGTGGGGGGGGGTTTGTGACCTTACAAGGCCGTCATTTGGGCTCCATTAATAATGCACCGCTTATATTAATGTAAAGACCAGCCACAGACGGAGAGCCTTTGATATTATGACTTTGGTTTCATATGGAGATTTGCGGGCAGCCGTCAGTTCGTCGTTGTTCTTCATTTGTCATTCGAAGGGAACTTGCCATGTTGAAAACCTTTTCAGCATGCACGTGGGCACAGCCAGCCTGTTGTCGGTAATGAATGAATCAAACAAAATATGTAGTCCATGTTTAACTTGTAGCGTAATAGGCTTTTATTTATTTAGGGAAACGTTATGGCACGGAAAACACAGACCAGCTAAAATATTAAAAGGGCAAAATAAGGGTTTAATAAAGCACGCGTCTTATTTTTAAATGCCCGAGAATTCAATGTGCATGTTATGTAGATAGGAAAGTCCACCCAACAAGAACAGCAGAGAACAAGATCATCTTAAAGAATCATGTAGCATTTTGTTTGAGGGGCTATAATGTCATCAAAGCATAGGCAGTATCGAACTTTGACGTAATGATTAGGGCGGGGTGCAAGAAATAGCTGATGGCAAGAAATGAAGATGCAGATTTTAGCTAACCCGCCCACAAATCCGACGCATATTATACCGAAAAAAGGCTGACATCTTGGCTGTATTCGGGTCACGTGGGCCAATTACTGATCACACACACACACACACACACACACACACACACACACACACACACACACACACACACACACACACACACACACACACACACCCCCCCCCTCCACCTACCCCGGTGTTGATGCTGATTAACACTTGACAGACATGGCGTTCAGACGCTGTCAAATGCAGGCATCTGTTCGCCCGCACCTTGTTGTTTCTTGCTCTGCCAGATTGAGAAGCTCCGCGCGCCACTTGCCAAACCAGCGCCTCACCGCTAGCACCTGTGAGCATCTGAGCGCGTTCGCTCGGGCTCACCAACCACAACATATTTTACACCCGCTTTATATAGTACCTCAGGCAGGTAATTTCTTTGTCATGTTCTTTCCTTGCGTTAAAGCTATCTTGGTTGAGGAGAGGCACGCGCCGCAGAGAAAAATTATAATAAATGACATGAACATAATTACGTTCAAAGCATCCCCCCCCCCACTCCATAGTAGGAGTTTTCACCACACAAGCGTTGATAGCTAGCATGGAGACGGAGAAGAGAATCCATTTCAGTGACAGTTGGACTGGATAATCTCAGTAATGCCTTTTGGTGCCGCTCTAAGCATTTGCTCCGAAGGAAACTTTAAAGCCCTGCCTTTTTTCATTTTTTATTTCGTTCTACTTTTTCCTTTCTTTCCAACGTCACGCTGGGCCCAGCGCGACCTTCCTACAAACCTTGCGGAGGGAGCGTGTGAGGGACAGTGGGGAGGGGCGAGGTGGATGGTGGGTAGACTGGGACTCAGGCGCATGTCGCTGTTGAGACTGTTGAAGCCATTTTGCCTGATTAAAGTAATGAGTCTTCCTCGATAAAGTTTAAACGGTTTCGTGACACAGAGGAGCAGCGCCTGACTTAAAGGAAGAAGAGCCGGTAGAAATATATCAGGGTATTTTGTGTGTATTGTATTAAAAATACGCTGACCTGGACGAGGAAGCCAACGCGTTGTAAGCAGGGGAAACTGCATGAGGGCCCGAGTAAAGTACAGTGAGTTTGAGTTGGGTGTTGCACAAGTTGCAACAGAACGCCTGTAGGCATCTTGAGTGTTTGTCCTTTCTGTGGCCCCAGTAAGACAACTCAGGCATGTGTGTACACGCCTGAGGCACTCATTTGTTCTCTGTTCTCACTGTGTGTGTGTGTGTGTGTGTGTGTGTGTGTGTGTGTGTATGTGTGAGCTTTAGTATGTTTGCGAGCATTTATGTTTGTATGTTTTCCCTGGTGTGTATGTGTGTTGATTGTGCTTGGGTGAATCTGTGTGTCTGTCTCTGCGTGCGTGTTTAGGGTTGTGTGTGTGTGTTTGTGTGTGCGGGCGGGTGCGTCTTTGTTTACGTTGAAGCGGATCAATGTGTGTGGGATGGAGTGTGCACTGGGGTGTGTGTGCATCGCCTCCATCGTGGCTGCAGTCCGTGTTAGTGAGTGCTCGTTCTGCAGCCAGTCACTCTGTGTGTTCTGAACTATCGTGTGCGGTTTGCTGTTAATTCAATGCTGTTCACTTGTCCCACCTTGCTGTGTCTCTGTTCCTGTCTACCCATTCGGATCACCCTCTCAAGGTGTCCCTGATACTGTTAAAGACCGTTGATTGGCTGTGAAAGTCCAGAAGGAAACGAAAGAGAGATGATAGATTTCACATCTTTCAATCCGTTTCGTGTCAAATTGCTTAGCGCACGGCGGACATATTTGCACCAAAGAAACTTGGGGCAACATGTCATGCTTAGCCAAGCGGTAGACAGCAACACTGACACACTGGTGCTGTTCTGGTTCAACCTGTTGGGTTGTTGGTTTAATGGGTTCAGTGTGTGCCTTGTGTTCGGGCAAAAGGGCTATTTTTTCTTTTTTTGGACCAAGAGAAGAAAAAAATGCCCCCCCCTCAGGCTTGGGAGGGGGGGGGGGGGGTGGAGTCAAAAAAAGTCCTTCTCCATTGAAGCACCTCCATTGTGTAATTGAGCGTTGAACGCAGAAATTGATTGAATCTGCAGGTGGATGGAGAAGGGGGTGTCCTAACGTTGTGTTCTGCGGTTTGGATTTTGCGGTGCGTGTGTGTTCTTTTCACGCGGGATTAAGTGCTTGTGTGTGATGGGTCGGCTCTAACAAACCCGAGGCGCCGTCTCTCCCTCCGTAACGAGGCTCTCTGCTAACTGTGTTTCGGGGTGGTTTCTCTGCTGCGTGTTTGAAGGAGGCCATCATCGGGGGACTGCACGCGGAGACCACCTACTCGGTCACGGTGGCGGCGTACACCACCAAGGGGGACGGAGCCCGCAGCAAGGCCAAGGTCATCACCACCACCGGGGCGGGTAAGAGCTCAATCTCAAGGCCACCTCACGCATCGCATGTAGGACAGCGCTGGACAACACACACCCACTCAACTGTCACCACACCATTATGCCCTCTGGACGCAGGCACAGGTCCCTGTTGTGAAGGAGGGCTCGCTATGGCGAAAGCCTGGGGCCTGCAGCCATAGCAGCCCTCACGAAAAAGGCCAAGATAAAATACCACTCCCAATCTGGCTGTATCCTGTCTGCATGTTGTTGTTGCGTTTGTTGTCCATCTTTTTTTAACTGTCCGCGTGCGGCCCATGTATTTGTGACGTGAAAAATAATTTCCGGTTGGGGACAATAAAGTCTAAAGCTCGCCACGGGACGGGACGCCTTAACCACCGGTCAACCATGGGGGTTCCCCTTTATTTTTTTGCACCACTTACGGGGTAATGGCTTCATGGGGGCTTAAAGGGCCATTACAAGCCGTGTTGAAAATGTGCAGCTTCTGACATCACAGGTGGGCGTGTCCACCTAGATGTGTGCTGGATAGATCAGTCTGCCAGCCTACCCAGGACCGTAGCAAACGTTGCTCATCTATCTGTCACTCATCTAGATGAACACGCCCACCTGTGATGTCATAAGAGACCAATTTTCAAAACGGCTTGTGACGGCTAATCACACCCGCACCTGGTCGCATGTCATCGGACCTTTGAGGGGTGATGACTGCATGAAAACTTAACCACTCCCCCCTTCCCCCTCTCCGCAGTGCCAGGCAAGCCCACCATGATGATCAGCACGACCATCGGCAACACAGCCCTGATCCAGTGGCAGCCGCCCAAGGAGATGGTGGGCGAGCTGATGGGCTATCTGCTGCAGTACAAGCGCACGGAGGACGAGGCCTTCACGTCGCGCGAACTGCGCAGCCTGGACGACCACTACACGGTCACGGGGCTGCACAAGGGCGCCACCTACGTCTTCCGCCTCAGCGCCAAGAACCGCGCCGGCGCCGGCGAGGCCTACGTCAAAGAGATCGGCACGCAGGAGGACACGCCCTCGGGCTACCCGCTCAACCTGCGTGTCACGGGCCTCACCACCACCAGCACCCAGCTGGCCTGGGATCCGCCGGCGCTGGCCGAGCGCAACGGGCGCATCACGCAGTACACGGTGGTGTACCGCGACATCAACAGCCAGCAGAACACCACCAACCGCACGGGGGACACCCGCATGACCATCCAGGGGCTGAAGCCCGACACCACCTACGACATCCGCGTGCAGGCCTTCACCAGCAAGGGCGCCGGCCCCATCAGCCCGAGCATCCAGAGCCGCACCATGTCCACCTCCCTGGGTAGGACTCTGAGGGTGGGGGGGCGGGGATCATAAGTGTACACTGTGTCCCCAAACACCGCCGAACTATCGGGCACCGCGTTGTTTTTCGCTCGCTGGCAATCAGTCGCGCCGTTGATTATTAATCTACTATCGATTTAGTTTTGTTTTTCTCACGCAATCACTCACCTACACGGATACACAATCAGACTGAGAGTGACACACACACAAACACACACACACACATACACGTGAGAGGGCACATGATGACGACATAAAAAACATACAAGGATGCAGTGTATGCACATGCTTGTATACAAGTCTGGTCACGAGTGCATGCGTCTTTCAGTCCATCCGTGTTCACTTCACAGCCCACTCCCGGTGATGGTGGGCTACACATGACGCCACCTTCCTGCCGAGCCATGCCTTCCTTCCCCCACGTAATCCCACCTTATTTTCTCCGTACACCTCAGCGGTGCGTTATTGATTCAGAGAACACTAATCTCATTACGTGCTACAACCACAATGCGGCTCAATAACACACACACACACATACACACACAGACACACGCACAATAACACAAACACAAACACACTCTTCGGGCACAGCGTGTGTCCCCTCCTGCGTTTGAGGCAGCGTATTAATATGCACGTGTTGATGGCAATAGTCACGAGGTGCACACAAGGTGTTTCTATGTTTGTGCAGCCCTTCCCCTCCCGTTTCTACATTTCACACTAATCGTACAGGCAATTGCCTGTTGCATGTTGTAGCAGCGGGGGGCGGGGGGGTGGGGGGGGGAGGGTGTATAATTAGATGGAACAGTCCTGGGAGGGATGAAAGGTATTACCAAGCGATCGGTAACCGAGCGTGAACGAGAATGACGGTGTTTTTTTGCACACGTCCACCCGGCTTTCACCCACCCCAAGGCCAGGGAAGTTTGGCCTTCAGGTAACGCCGCGGACTGTGTTCAGAGCATTAGCGCCGCATGGTCGTGTCCAATTCAATTAGGCGGCTTAGCAAAAAAGATTACAGTTTTTGCATTGTGGAGAGATGTCATGCTTGAGATGTTAATCGGAGCCCTCTTCATTCCGACAGCATTCGCCACGAGCTTCGGTGTAAAAGCCGTCATGAAAACCTCTGTGCTCCTCACCTGGGAAGTGCCGGAGAACTACAAATCCCAAGCCCATCAGCCTTTCAAGGTAAGGTGAACACGCAGGGCAATGAGACAATTAGCACTTGTAATGATTGTGGAAAAGTCTATTCCCTTGGCAAATCCACCACATGCACACCGTATAACCACACATAATATCCCCTGGAAATGCGGTAAGGAGGCTTCATTTGGTGATTATTAGTATTCTATAGCATGAGTAAATAAATCGACGTGAGCTATGTGCTTATTTTCTGAACTGATTGAATGTTGATTAAACCATTTAAGCAACTTACGCAAAGAGTAGCCTTTCTATAAGAGTCTGTTGATGATGCCAAAAGCTCCTCATCATCGCCATCGGGTCAGATTCCCTGCAAAATGCGATGCAATAATTGAAGGCTGGGAGACATATGGAAAGGCCACAGTACATAACCACAATTACTGGAACATTACCAGATTGCTCAACATCTGTTTTTCCTGAACCCCTGATGTGTTTCTCACATTTCTCTTCATAAAGAATGATCCATGGTGCGAAAGCACTTACTTGTGATATGAGGCAGGGGAGCTCCTGGGAACGGCGTCTTTATTGTGGAGAGCGTTCCTGTGTTCGTTCCGACGTACACCACACTTCTCTCAATCATTTCCCATTTGAAAACAAAAGGTCTCAAATAGCTCACACCGAGTATTGAATGAAATGCAAAGAAGCGGTGGGGAAAAACTAAAATAAGTCACGTGACCCCCTTTAAGTGATTTAATTAGGCTCATTAGAAACCTAATTAATGGTGAGCATGACAACAGTGTCACGGAGAGCTGTCACTTGCGGCAATGTGTGGGCTGGAGCAAGGCTCGGGACTTAAGTTTGATACTGGTGGTCATGGTGCCAATCAGTCTGTTTATTTCATTTATTTCATCTGGTGGCACCCTAACAAATGTGGTCGCACCATATTTTCACAACTATTTCACAGTATTGGGATGTCTCATACTCTCCATCCGTGCACACTCATTTAAAGAGATGCACACAATTGAAATAGAAAGACATGTTTTTATTGCATGGATGGTCTTTTTCTTTTTTACCTTAACTTGCCTTGATATCTCTTTCCCCCCGATCCAGCTCTTCACGCTTCTCATCCTCCTCCTATATCAAAAGGCTCTACCTGCTCTTAATAACAGGCTGATTACTTGGTCATATACTCCAGTCACGATTTTATTTCTTTCATCCAGAATAGTGTGTCTGGGTCTTTACCCCTCGCAGGCTCTTGAACCGCGCCAGGGCTGCGGTGGGATTTAATCGAAACGTTACACAACGTAAAAAAAACACCGCTTTTGGGTCGTGATCATTTGACGCACACCCCGACGTTCAAAGCCGCGTGTGTTCACGGGAACTCAAGCGGGTCGTGTTTCAGCGTGAACCGGCGCCACGCTGTAACCTCCAGCACTGCTCAAGACATCGGCCCACGTCCATCACCTCTCTTTATATCTAACAAAGAACCAGATGTAAAATCTGGTTCTTTGTTAGAGAACCCAGTCAGACTCGGACCATGAGCGTTCCGGAAAAGCCTCCTGATTTCACAAATGTTATTGGGGGGGGAAAAACCACAATGTCAACTGATGGGAAGATGTATTTTTTGATCTTAGTTTAGCTCGGCTGGCGAGAACTTGGGAATGTCATGTTAATTTTCAAGGCTGTTAACGATGTGCGTGCACAATGTGTCAGGCTGATATTACGTTAATTCCCACCTGACGGTAAGTGCTGAGCCGTCGATTTGCAGTGAAAAGGCAGGGCCCTGGCTGTGGTTGCCTGCCACTTGACTCTAAACCACATAGGAGTTGTCAGATGAAGGGCTGTGTGCCGTTCGACTGCATTTCATACCGTCTGCCTTGTATTATTACCCTGTGTGTGTGTGTGTGTGTGTGTGTTGTTTTTTTCTAGGAAGAGAGAAAAATGGTGCGATGAAGAATAGATTGCATTTTTTCTGTAGTATTGTAGTATATATGTAGTGTTCACTTTGCGTCTATGCACACTGTGTGTGTATACATTTGTTTGAGTGAGTGTGCCTGAAAGGGAAATTGTCTTTCTAACCTGTTTGTGACAGGAGAAAGAGGGAAGATGGGAAAAAATATAATATGTGTGTGTGTGTGTGTGTGTGTGTGCGCGCAGGTGTGTGTGTGTGTGTGTGTGTGTCCCTCTCTCTATACAGTGATGCCCTACAGTACAGTGCATCAGGTCCCTAACGTGTGTGTGTGTGTGTGTGTGTGTGTGTGTGTGTGTGTGTGTGTGTGTGTGTGTGTGTGTGTGTGTGTGTGTGTGTGTGTGTGTGTGTGTGTGTGTGTGTGTGTGTGTGTGTGTGTGTGTCAGATCCTGTACAACCAGCAGAGCGTGGAGGTGCAGGGCGACCAGAAGCGGCGCCTGATCACGCGGCTGCAGCCCGACACGGACTACTCCTTTGTGCTGATGAGCCGGGGAAACAGCGCTGGCGGCCTGCAGCAGCAGGTGTCCATCCGCACCTCCCCCGACCTCTTCAAGTCCAAGCCCGTCCTCTACAGCCAGCAGCAGGCCCAGGGCGGCAAGCTGACCATAGACCTGCCCCAAGTGCAGACCACCACGCAAGTCAAGTGGGTGACGAGCTGTCTGTCCGTCCGCCTGGGCTGTGTGGGGGGGTGGGTCCGTCTGGGGTGCGCTGGCTGTCTGTCTGTCTGTATTTAACTATGGCTGTCTGTCTATCTGTATGTTTGTGTGATTGTACTTAACAATCTGTTTGCCTGTCAGTCTGGGCTGGCTGGCTGGCTGTCTGCTCTGGTCTGTCTGTCTGTTTGTCTGTAACCATATTGGTCTGTCTTGTCTGGGATAATGTCAACCATCTGAATATGTATTGTCGATACTATTCACATTACCTTGACGTCAAGACCCCGATTCTACACTGCACACTTTAGTATTCACTCAACCTTTAATTATATGTTTGATTGTACTGCATGTGTGCTCGGTTCCGTCCTCCCTCGGTAATAAGAATATCCTCCGAACGTGTGTGACGGGCTTGGGAAGCACCTGCGACCACCGTGATGCTAACGGGCGTAGCTTTGGAAGGCGAGGCGCACGCTTCAGCCGCTAGATAACACGGGTGCAACTCAAGACATCAACAGCGCCGCGTCATCCCCCCCCCCCCCCCCCCCCCCCCCCCCCGTCTCCCCCCCCCCGTCTCCCAATCTAGAAACCAAAGCCTGCACTGCACGCTAACTCTGTCAAACAGGGGCTGATGGTAATTGCAACTTTTCACTTCAGGAGCAGTCATGTCGCTCTTATTCCTCAGGCTCTACTAGTCAAGAGCAGAATCGTGCCGCTCCCCGGGAAAGGGGTGACTTATCTGTCTGAGCCAGACTCCTCCAACTCGCCCCCCACACACATCCGCACATCTGCAGACACTCAAATGCACACATGTGTCCAGTCCACACATGGACACGTTCCCATAGACACACACACACTCATAAACAGGTGCTGGAGTCATCCACCGTTCCGCACATAAAACACAGACATATTATCCCCCCCCGCCCCCTCCAGATCTTCTAATAAACACACTTCCAGATACGCACAACCAGGCACACACACACAGCCACCCACACACACACTCCCATCCATCATCGGTGCACTCTTATGACCTCACAGGACCACTCATGGACACCCACGCACGTACAAACACCGGCCGGCATGCGCCTATAGAGCCATGCATGCGGCCTATATCACTCTTAAGAGGGCGCGGGGCGCACGGTGTCGGGCCAGGCGTTGATTTGTAAAATATAAAAAGCGTTCCGGGGGGGGTTGTCAGAGCTGGCCGAGCTCCAGCAAGGACGGACGTCAAGCGAAGAGTGGGGCGCTGCTGATCGGAGGAGGTGGTGGTGGTGGTGGAGGGGGTGGAGGAGCTGGAGGAGGTGTTCTTACACCAGCTCCGAGATGTGATTGAATTTTAAAGTAAGGTCTAGGAAGAGAGGGAGGTGGGGAGATGAGATGAGATGAGAAGGAACCGAGCCGAACAGGGGAGCACAGAGTAACCGCTACCGCCTGAAAAGCAGACTTATTTTCTTATGAGTTTGTGGGTTTTTTGGGAAAATGAGCAAAGATTGCCAGAAGAGGAGAGAACTGTGGAAGCATGCTGGTGTTGATTGGGGGGTTCGGGGTTGGTTTGGGCTTTTTGCACGCTTCCACACACGTCGATAAACACAGACAGCCAGGCAGACAGCCACGCTCATGCATCAAACAAGCGCACACAGAGCCGGTCACGTGACCGGCCTCCGTCGGCCTATGGGAATCCTAGCGCGAGCTCTTGTTTGATGAAGCCTTCCCTCCGCGGGACGGAGTGTTTGCTCGGGTCTTCGTGGCAGCTGTTCTTAGTCATTAGACGTTAATTGGAGCATACCGCGTCGATTTACCAGCTCTTTGACCTTGCTTCCCAACCTCCTGTACCGCACTCCGAGTTGTGAAATCCCCAACACGCCCCTAACCACCAACCGTCTTTTCACACCTCGAGCAATATTAAAAAAATAAAAAAGCGTAATAGTGTGACACCGAGCGCTGGGGTCGAGGTGTGAACCGAGCTGCCCGCGCCCGCCGCGGGGAGGTGCCGTGGCGTCACGGGCACACTGTGACGGGAGCCTTTCCTTTTTGCCCCGGCAGGTGGTACTACATCGCAGTGGTGCCGGTAACGGCGTCGTCACGGCGATGGGAGAACCCAGACGAGATGGACCTGGATGTGGTGAGTGGTCAGACCGCCCCCAGCAACCCCCCCCCTGAAGGCCGAGGCGGCTGCCTGTGGCGGGTTAGAAGCCAAGAGACGGTACCTCCTGCTCCAACTGGGATAGGAAGTGACTGTTGGCAGTTAATTAGCACTTCCCCTTCTGGGAGCGCAGAGAGGGAGCCGGGGAGGAGGACGGAGATTGGTTTGCTCAGAAGGGCAGAGTATCCGGTTTGGGAGCCAAGAGCAGGTGAACCCGACAGCTTTAGGTCAGCAGGCTTTAATTATTGGAGCAACATTTGAAATATCGCTTCTACAGTCAGTACTTTCTCCTTGTCCTTCCAAGTTTGGCCCACGACAAACATAAAATGCATAAACTAAAATATTCAATTTTAATATTTGCATGGATTTACAACGGCTTGATTGGCGCCTTGAATAATGGCCTGCAACTCTGTCGGGGGAAATCAAAGACAATCAAATTAAATGACAGGCTTAAACATAAAAATGGTCTCCTGTATTCCCGAGTAACCTTGTGAGTGTCTTTTCAACTTGGCGCTCTTCCCGTTCCCGCTATTGTTGCTGCTACCGACAGCCTTGACATTGGCGTAGTGGAGAGAGGACACATCCCAGAGTCATTAAGCTCAGAGCCGGCCCTTGTCGGGGACGTCCAACGTTGTGCTTGGATGAAAGCCCTGACTGGAGCGGCCCCTGGAATACACCAATAAACAAATTGCCTCGGAAAACACTCATTTGTTAATCACAATAGCAGTCATGCTGAGATAGGGCATTAATTGCTAGTCTCATAGCAATGCAGCGCTGATTATCGTAACACTCACCTCTAACCTGGAGACATGCTATTAGTGTTTTTTGTGGTTAACCTTAATACCCTCCTGTGAGTCCAGAGGATTAATGACCACAAGATTTGCTCTGTTTTACACTATGTTGACGCACTGACCTCCGATGACGTCTGTGGGTTTGCAGTCTTTAATTACTGAGGCAACATGTGAAAGATCGTTTAAGTTCTGTTTCCTTCTCATCCAGAGTTTGGCCAACGACAAAACAGCTTTGATTTTGAATATTCGAATGTATTGACAACATTTTGATTAGCTCTGATGAGAACTGTATCAGAGGACCTCAAAGCCAAATCACATCAATGCTAGTGATCGACCGATTTATCAACCGATCTATATATTAGGTATATTTTACGTGTATCGACAATGGATGATTTTTTCCGCTTCTTATTATTTATTTAATTTTTTCTTCCCCGGCATGATTTACAGACAGACGTGTTCCTTAAATGTTCCTTTTTTACATTGAGACTTTTAACATTTGTTCTCATCATTGTGTCATTTTTATGATTTTAATTGAGGGAGCAAAAGCAGCATCGGCAGAAAATCGGCAGCCCGTATCGGTCATCGGCGAAATATCCGTATCTCTAATCAAAACGACCCCTCTCTTCTCTCTTCGTCTCGGTATCTTAGCTTCTGGAGTCGAGCGACGGCCCTGTCTTGAGGCGCCGGCGCCGGCAGCTGGACACGGCCAAGCCCTACATCACGGCCAAGCTGAACCCCCTGCCCGCCACCTTCACGCTGGGAGACGAGAAGCGCTACAACGGCTTCCTCAACAAGCCGCTGACGGGACACCAGCAGTACCTGTGCTTCGTGCTCGCCGCCCTGCGCGAGCACGAGAGCGACGCCAGCGACAAATACGTAAGAGCCCCGAGAGCTTGGATTCCCAGGTGTATGTGTCTAAAGGGACCGAATGCAATGGAGAGTTGAAGCCTGATGTCCCATAGGGGTACGAAGAGGAGTGATGATGATGATGGTGACGTGCCTAAATCCCCAGGCGCGGGTGGGGGGTTTGGAGAGTGTATAAGAAAGGCCGGCTCCGAATATCAAATATTAAGTGTACGATAAACGTTACGTTACCGAATGTAAAATTGAATGGTTGTAAACCTAAACCTGTTTAAAATCCAGCGCCGCCTGAAATGTGTCTAGCGCGACACTGACTGGCATCCGGAATCCTGTGTGAGCATTTGCCCCCCGCATTATTAAATAAAACTGATTATTACCAAGGCTTATATTACAACTAACTAATGATATCAGCTTTGAAAGCACTTGGTCGCGATTAGCATATAGCAGGCTAACGGGCAATTGGTAAGTTTAAAAGTGCTCCCAGTGACAACAAATCTTGACAGCTCCGTTGGTGTCGCCGTTCCTCAAAGTGTAACAATGTACCAGCGAGCGTGGGGATTATGCGAGACGCATAATCTCGGGTGAGAGGAAAAAAAGCTGAGGCTGCTTCCTGCTTAAAGCCTGCATGTATATGGCTAAAAGACTGAACAGTAAGTCTTAAGCGTATGTCATCACTGACAACCCCGCTGATTAAATGCAACGGCAATCTTAAAAGCAAATTAACCTGAACAAATGATGATGTGCTAGGCTACACCCAAAAGTTTTCAGGAATTTTCAAGTTAGTTAGTCATAATGTTTTAAATCAAAACGATTAGTGCAGACTACTTTCACTTTGCAAGATTTGGGCACTGCCCTATATATGTCGATGGCAGCAAAAAACACCTCAGAACATGAGGAGTTAATTTATAATTGGTGTTTTTAACTGCTTTTTTGTAACCAGACTATTTTGTTAATCAGTTAAAAATGATATTGTCGTTAAACAGTTTAACGGGTAGTTAACATCCTCTACTTAACACATCAATCCTAGTTTCTCGTGCCATTATGATTTGTTGTATAGAGTAGGACAACGCTATGTAAAGCCTCTTCAAGCACTTGATGCTTGTATTCATGCACAAACATTACCTTTTTTTCGCTGTCTTTCTCAAAACGCACCTTGAAAATGGCAGATCGATTTGACCTTTAAGGCTCCAACACAAAGAAAAAGCATTTTCTCACCCTTGTGTAGCCTGCTGTCAGGACCATTCAGATTTATAGCACTTACTTTACACTCGGCATCGAACCGTCGTTACCCAGCCCCACAAAATCACAGCCGCTTCAGCGGGGAACCGGAAATTGTTTACGCATGAAAGGCTTTCTGCCTTTCATCTGTAAACTTTTTAAAGTCAGCCAACCAACTTCCCTATCAACTAAAACCACCCCCCCCCCCAACACACACACACACACACACACACACACAGATGAACACACACACACACACAGTTGCAGGCACGCACACGCAGGCAGGCACACATAAACACAGATGCAGGCACACACACGCACACACACACTTGGAGGTTCGCCCACGCTGTACCCTCGCGCTCACCGAAGTGTGTGTGTGTGTGCGTGTGCGTACGCTGCGTCAAACAACACTTGCATGTAGGCCCCAGGGTTCTCAGTGGGATGGTCCGCTTTGGCCACAGCGAGAGATGCTAGGATGGGATTGCTCTGGGCTCCTCCCGGACCCAGGCCATGAATATTCAGCAGATTAGACCACCAGACGACGCAAAGTACCAAAGAAAGTTGCTTTCGGTCTCTCTTAAATTCTCTCATTTTTCCTGCATTTCTTTCAGTCTTTTTTCTGTCATTCTTTCGTCCTTCCAAACGTGAACCACGGGGCTTTGAGTCTCTCTTAACCGTGGCCCACCTCCACTCTCCTCTTCTGAGACACTTAAGCACCCAGCTCTCCCCCAAGCTCCCCCCCCGCCCCCCTCAGAAGGCCCAGCACAGCGTCTCAGTCTCCCCCCCCCCCCCCCTTTAGCGTGGGATACGGGCCAGATAAGAGCCCTCAGGCCCCCCCCCCCCCCCCACCTCCTCCTCCCCAAAGTCCCAGACTACCTCAAAAAACTGCATTGATCCGACCTGATCAATCCGCTCCCCACCTACTGAGCCGCGGTCGGTGCTGAGGTGGACAATAAAAGAGCCCTCTGATCGATTCCCCTTCACTCTGCGAGAGGAAGAAAGGCCAAAATGCAGAGATGTTGTTGTTTATGTTTTGGCAGTGGGATGGGATGGGGGGGAGGGGGGGTGGGGGGTGGCTGAGGCGCTATCTCCCCTTGTGCTTGTAAATGTTTTACCACTACTAATACACGCAGCACTACGCCAGAGAGAGGCAGAACCACGAGATGGGGCCATCAGCTTGAAACATGGCCACAGGGATGCCAGGACTCAAACAGCCCCTGGGGGGGCTGTTCTCTCTCGCTCTCTCTGTCTCTGTCTCCGTCTCTCTCTATATCTCTGTCTCTGTCTCTCTGTGTCGCTCTCTCTCTCGCTGCTTTCTCTTGCTCTCGCTCTCGCTCTCGCTCTTTCTCTCGCTCTTTCTCTCTCTCTCTCTCTCTCTCTCTCTCTCTCTCTCTCTCTCTCTCTCTCTCTGTCTCTGTCTCTGTCTCTCTGACTCTCTCTCTCTCTCTCTGTCTCTGACTCTCTCTCTCTCTCTCTCTCTGACTCTCTCTCTGACTCTCTCTCTCTCTCTCTCTCTCTCTCTCTCTCTCTCTCTCTCTCTCTCTCTCTCTCTCTCTCTGACTCTCTCTCTCTCTCTCTCTCTCTGACTCTCTCTCTCTCCCTCTCTCTCTCTCTCTCTCTCTCTCTCTCTCTCTCTCTCTCTCTCTCTCTCTCTCTCTCTCTCTCTCTCTATGGGGACAGAGGGGCAGCTGCTTCTTCATAAGGCAACCGGGCAGCACCGCTCACCGCTGGCATGAAGGAGGGGCACGCGGGGATGAAATCCATTGAAGGACGGGAGGGTAAAATAGGGGATGATGCAAGAGAGGGGGACAAAGGTGAACGAAGCGAAGGGGAGGAGATGGAAAGGGGCAGAAGAATCGGGCAGAGTGCATGTTGGCTCAAGCGGGCCCCGAGGAAGCTAAACAAGCCGGGGGAGGTGGGAAACGGGATGATAGACACCGGTAGCCTGTAAACTGTACCGTTTAAAGGGAGAAATGCGACGAGAGGGAGGAGCTGGGAGCAGGCTGTGTGCGTGTTGGGTGTCGAGTCCTTCACGGTGTGTATTTGCGGTGTGATGATATCGGCGGCTGTTAGGGAGGAAAGCCCCCAGCCCTGTGATGTAGTACAGGAAGGGGTTTTCGGCGGGTAGAGGGCAGAGATTTGGCTGTAGCGTGTGCACTAATTTGCCACCCGTTTTCGATTACCTCGTCGAGAAGTGCGTCAACGACACGGCAACAGCCGACTCATGAGAAGTATTCTGATTGGACGGTTCCTCTGGGAGTCTATTGGTACTCTACATGCTGACTCCATCTTTGCTTTGTGAGACACCGTCAGTCCATGTGCTTATAGCTTTCAAAGATATAAGCTATAATTGAATATGAAATGCATATATATAGAAATATAATATCATGGTAGCACTGACTAGCAGCCAGCTCAGGTTATTGAGGAATGAACAATGCCAATTCTTCTGGAGGAATTAGTAGGCATCTCGCGTGGGGAAAAATATGGCACGTCTTTTACACCACACGCACACCCACACACACACACACACACGCACACACAGCCCTCTTAGCAACGCCTCCAGGTTTCTGGATGCTTTGTATTCTCGAGGGGCAGAGGAGGAGAAGGTGGATGGAGGTGGAGGAGGAGGTTGATGGAGGTGGAGGAGTCTGCTGTTGAAAACAAAACAGAACGGATGAGGTGGGGAATGAGCGAGGTTGTGGAGATGCAGCAGCGGGGGGGGGGGGTTTGTTGTGGGTGGAGGGGAGAAGGCGTTCCAGCAGGGGTAAGCCTAGCCCTGCAGCCCTATCCCTGTTCGTCACAGATAGAGGCGTAGTTGCAAATATTACATATCTGTCTCTTTTTCCTGCTGTGTCTCCCCCTCTCTTTCCATATCTCCAGCTCCCTTCCTACTTTATCTCTCTCTCTCTCTCTCTCTCTCTCTCTCTCTCTCTCTCTCTCTCTCTCTCTCCCTCTCCTCTCTCTCTCTCTCCTCTCTCTATTCTATCTCTTCCCCCCCCCCCTTATATGTCGTATCTCTTTTATAGGCTTAAGCCTCAACGAAATTTTTTATTTGTTTATTTGTTTGTTGCCTGTTCAAATTAACCCATCCCCCCACCTCCCTCAATTGGCCATCTTAACCCTTTATGTGCTGACTAGGCAGAGAGATCTCATGAAATTAACCCCTACTACCACCCTTGCCATGGAAGCCCAGGAGCCTCCCAGACGTTCAGCTAGCACCAAAGTGTGCTCACGCTCAGACTCCATCTCGCTCTTGCTCTGTCTCTTGGTCTCACTTTTTCACTGTCGCTACCGCTCTGTCTCACTCGGTGTCTGTCTCTCGTTTCGCCTTCTCGCTCTAGCTCCGTCTCTGTCTCACTCTCGCTCCGTCTCTGTCTCACTCTCGCTCTTTCTCTGTCTCGCTCCCACTCTCTCTCCTTCTCGCTCTGTCGCCTTTCTCTCTCCTTCTCTCTCGTCTCTCTCTCTCTCTCTCTCTCTCTCTCTCTCTCTCTCTCTCTCTCTCCTTCTCTCTCGTCTCTCTCTCTCTCTCTCTCTCTCTCTCTCTCTCTCTCTCTCTCTCTCTTGTGTGCTCCAGCGTATCTCCTTCTCATACGCCCAGTCTCTGTTCTTCTCTCTCTCAACTCCTCCCGCCCACGCAATCTATCTCTCTCCCGGTCTCTCTCTCTCTCCTCGTTCCGACTCCCTCTCCCTGTCTCCACCTCTCTCTATCAGCCTCCCTCTCTCGGTGCTTTGTTCTCCCGGTCTCCACCTCTCGTTCCGTCGCCACCCCTCTCTCTCTCTCTCTCTGCTTTGTTCTCCGCCCACCTCTGCATTCCACCTCCCGCGTCTTCGTCTCAAACAAACACTTAAGACCGATCACACGTTCCCAGCGGTGGAGCGCCCGTCGAACACGCTGTAGACAACCGAGAAGAGAGGGCGGGGAAAACAGCCCATTGAAAAATACGCCGGCAACATTCACAAATGTACAATTTGTGTTAGGGTATCTCTCACAGTGTCTTTGCTCTTACAAACAGTGAGCCAAGCACACGAGTTTGTCATTCAAAGCCAGGGTTCAGACACACGCACACACAAACACACGTGCAGATACAGACATAAGTGCAGATACAGAGACACACACACACACACACACACACACACACAAGTATAGACACAGACTCACACACGTGCAGATACACACACACAGATAAACACTGTCATTACTAACGTCATTACTCCTTTCCTTTGTGCCCTTGTTCCCAAATCACGCCAGAAGAACACAATTCACACGCGATGTTGACCCACACACACACAGATTAGCAGAGTGATAATTAAAGATGCACATATAAATGAATTAGCCACACAGACGTACACGGACGCTGTATTTTCCGAAGCCTTCACTTATTCAATTGTTACTTTTGTATACTGTCTCTGAGGCTCGTTTATAGATTTCGCACATTCACACAAAAAGACTGCAAAGAAAGAAATCCTGCATGCAGTCTAGATGTGATAACCATACAAGGTTTGGGAGCCAAAGGTAACCTCGTAAAGAAGCGCACACTGGCATCACTTCATAACCGTCTGAAGAACGAGGCATACCGTTTTTCCCCAACGCGCCTAACTATAATGATAATGATTAGCTACCTGCAAGGCTGAGCTTCTATGAGATTCCGGAAGACATTTCAAACGGAGTATCACAGATATCAACCTCTCTTTTCCCCCCCCGGTTCCCTCCCCTGTCCTCCCAGCTTCCCCTCTCCTCAACTCCTTCTCCCCATGTCTCCTGCATGTCCCCCTCGGAACACAAATGACGCGTTGTTGTGCTTCCCATGCTACCTCTGTCGCTTATTTCCGGGGTGCTTCCTACTGGAACGTGAGTGTGCATCACGTCCCACGGCAGTGGGTCCCGTCTCCGGAGAAAGGCGCCCTTAAACGAGGACCCTCCCGTGACACAGTTTGCTGTTGATTGCTAACATCGTCCAAAAAAGTCGTTAAAGAAAACGCGGTTTGAGTTGGAACAACTGCACACATCGATAATATAGTTGGCCACTTTCTGGTATGATTGGTACATTCCTATGAGGTACTCTCAGCTTAAAGCATCTCATCGGGTGAAGGGGGGTGTGTGTGTGTGTGTGTGTGTGTGTGTGTGTGTGTGTGTGTGTGTGTGTGTGTGTGTGTGTGTGTGTGTGTGTGTGTGTGTGTGTGTGTGTGTGTGTGTGTGAGAGCTTAACTCTGTGACGGGGGGGGGGGCTCAGGTCTCAGGCAGCTCGCCCTGCCTTATCTCTCTCCAATTAATATCTGCCTTGCCCGCCGCGGAGCCAGCTGCGCTGCTAATGATCTGGATTACCCGCGCCCGCACTGCATGCTGGGAGCCCCGGCTCCTTCCAGGACGGAGGCGGACGTGCTGGTGATCGATCTGTCACCCGTCACCGCCTTGCCCTTTCTCTTCTCACACAGCGCCTTGATAGGACACAAGCTGAGCCCTAATGGCCGCCGACTCTTGGCTGTGTTCTCGCTCCGCCCCCCCCCCCCGCGCCGCTGCCGCCATGCAAGACGCACACCTTGGAGTCCTTCTCCCTGCCACCGTTTTTAGTTATACACTGCAAACTCGGCCCCGTCTGTTCTTCCCCCACACACTCCCCGTTGCAATCGTATTCCTCACTGGTCATTTCCTGTCAGAATACAGCGGATATGTCTCATTTAAAATCTCCAACCAGGTCCCCCGCACCCCCCGTTGCCGCCATCTCTTCCTTCCTCTTCCTGCTCCTCCTCCTCCTCCTCCTTCTTCCCGTCACGGTGTGAGCACTAATGAAGAGGAGATGAGTCCTCTCCTCTGCCCTCATTTATTTCTGCTGCCAGGAGACATACCCTCTCTCTCTCTCTCTCTCTCTCTCTCTCTCTCTCTCTCTCTCTCTCTCTCTCTCTCTCTCTCTCTCTCTCTCTCTCTCTCTCTCTCTCTCTCTCTCTCTCTCTCTCTCTCTCTCTCTCTCTCGCTGTCTTCTTCTCTTCTCTCTTCCCTCTCCCTCTCTCCCCTCCCTCCCCTCCGTCGCACTGCCTCACGTGGTCCTGGGTTGTCTTTCGGCCCCTGCGCGAGGTGGTTATTGTCGTTGGTTAAAACAACAGCATCTGGCCGGAGCAGCCTCTGCTGCGCTGGGTTGGCCCATCGCCGCCCTGGTTAGTGTCGTCAGCGACCGGCAGCTCCAGCGGTAGCTAGCCTGCAAGAGTCTTGAGCCATTTGTCATCAGCCACTCCGGACAAAAGACGTGTCATGCAAAACACCCCGGACCAAAGGGGACCCCGGTGGTTCTGAATCATTTAACCACAGGCAAAGACGACAGCGTGGGCACACGAAAGACCAAAAAACAATGCACAGGTGTCGAGTCGGTGAAATATAGTTCACCCCTGCTTCTTAAGAACTCGACAGCTTTTATCAGTGTCAGCAAGAATACTGTGATTGATGTCCCACGCTCTGAGGCCAATGGCAGTCTGGCTTCTATCACACTCATCCACCCCTTTCTCTCTCTCTCTCTCTCTCTCTCTCTCTCTCTCTCCCACAGAGGACATTCTCGGCCAGCGCCTACTCGGACCCCATCCAGGTGCAGATCCCGGACCTGTCCCCGCGCGTGGAGCAGCCGGAGATGCTGTGGGTCATGGGCCCCGTGCTGGCCGTGGTGCTCATCATCATCATCGTCATCGCCATCCTCCTCTTCAAGAGGTGAGTTGACTCCCTGCGGTGGACGCCCAGGCCGCACCGTGTGAGACCGAAGCACAGCGATGTCCTGCTCCTGACTGCTGCAGGAGTGTGTACTTAATGACTTGATGACTTACGGACGGATCACTCGAATTAGCCGGTTGGTCAATAAGAAACGTGAAACAGCGTTGTGGCTCAAATGTCACCCTGGTGTGTGTGTGTGTGTGGGGGGGGGGGGGGGGAGGAGCAGGGAGGAGTGTGTAGGTGTGTGTGTCTGTGTCTCAGTGATGTATGACCATTGCATTGTTTCCTTTGGTTGCATCAGGACTGCTAATGAGCTCTGCCCCTCTCCCTCTTCCTCTCTTCCTCCCTCTGTTTCCCCCCCCAGCAGTGGTTTTCTCTCTCACACTCCCTCCCCCTCTCTCTTTCTCACTCTCTCTCTCTCTCTCTGTCAGTGTGTGTTTCCCCTCTGACACCAGTGGTTCTCTAACTCTTTCTCTGTCTCGCGCTCTCTCGCTCGCTCTGTTTCCCGACTGACATCAATGGGGCTCCCTCTCTCTTTCTTTCCTCCTCTGAAGCCTTTACATCCGGTCTCATCACGATAATATACTGTTTTATGGGGGGGAGGGGGTTCAGGGGGATACCCTGAGCTCTGACAGGCCACGGGAACGGCAGCAGAGTGTACACTGGCCTACTGCAGGAAGAGAGCCAGCCAGGCCTGTCAGCACAGCGGCTGCAGAGAGAGAGGGAAAAAGAAAGAGAAATGTGGGTGTTTTTATTTATTCATCACCATTGCTGGTCGAATCTGCAAAGACACAGCGACAGCAAAGAAGGAGGGAGAGAGAAAGCGTGTAATTATTTGCTTGTCGTGTCCGACGGCCGTACGGGCCAACGCGTGCTGGCCGGGATGCTTGGGTTATGTAACCCACCACTGGTTCAACGGTGATATCCTATCGGCCGCCTTCCATACACACTTTGAGTCTGGGCCTGGATGTTATCACTGGGTCGGCCTTGTGCATAGCCTCCCGTCCACTCAATGCACCACACCACTTTATCCTGAGACGGGGGGGGGGGGGGGGACCACGTACCTTTCCTTATCTTTACCCCGGCTCTCCAGGGCTCTCTGAGCTCCAGGAGAGGTCCCTGGCGTGTTGGTACCCGTTCCTGCGTGCTCCCCTGACTGCCAGACTCCCAGACAGCCTGGCTGGTGGGCCAGAAGGGGAGTGGTTAATGATAGGCCCGCAGACGTCTCAAACAACACTGCACTAGAGGACTGGCGCTTCCCTTGTCAGGAAGCCCGCAGGCAGGCTGACAGCAGGGCCGGCTGACGGTAGACGATTGGTTGGGTGGGATTGTATTGGTGGGTGTGTGTGGGGGGGGGGGGGGGGTAGAGGCAGGTAGCGGGAGCCGCAGGGGGCTCCTCGCACTGCAGACGACGCCACAGCGGTTGAGGTGGAAGTGGTGGTGGTATTGTGGAGTGCACAGAAGCAGTAGCTGGCGCCCCACCCCAGGTTGTTGTTGCTGCTGCCCGGAGTCGTTGTCAGGACCCAGACGCCGGCGGCGATCATCAAGGATGCTCTGCAGAAGTTTCTACAAAGTCTTCTTCTTTTTCTCAGCCCGTTTGATGCTGTGTTTTCTCTCGCCCTCTCTCTCTCTCTCTCTCTCTCTCTCTCTCTGGATCTTTTTTTCTTTCGTTCCTTTGGAAATTTGAGGAGGTTGAGGAGTGCTGTGTGTGTGTGTGTGTGTGTGTGTGTGTGTGTGTGTGTGTGTGTGTGTGTGTGTGTGTGTGTGTGTGTGTGTGTGTGTGTGTGTGTGTGTGTGTGTGTGTGTGTGTGTGTGTGTGTGTGTGTGTGCTCAGTGTTCTTTCTAATTAACGAGTCGCCTAATTCTCCCCCGTCCCCACCCCACATCCCCTCCTCTCCTTCTCTCTGCCCCTCCGCAAAAGCAGCAAACAGGAAAGGTGGGTATCTTCAGTGTGACCCCCGACCCGCCTCTTACCACATCGCCCCCCTCCCCCAGACGTTGTAGTTGTTGTTGTTGTCGTTGTTGTTGTTGTTGTTGTTGTTGTTGTTGTCAACTTGCAGTGATCATCCCCCCCCCCCAATCCCCCCACCCACCCCACCTCCGTCTTACCTTAAAAGAAAAGGCCAAAAAAGGACTTCTTCTCATGGGTGCTTTCGTCCCCACAAAAAGAGGAAAACGGTGTACAAAAGAGAGGAGAATCACAGTGGGTTGGGCCGTGTCTAATTTGTTCGACACTGTGCTCCCGGAGAAAGGAGGCAGCCGACTCTGCAGTCATATTTTTTGGGTAATTGGGGTCGAGGGTAAGCCCGGGGGGGTCGCGCTGCTGTACTAGTGCATGTTCCATGTCTACTGTCGCCCCCGTCCCCCGCCGTACCCCCACACCTCCACCTCACCCCCACCACCACCACCAGCACCGCCGTCAGATCTGACTGTCTGTCGGGGTTCGTACATCCTTGCTGTGATTCATTATTCAGCCAGTGTCAGTGCCCCCCCCCCCCCCCCCCCCCCCCCCACCTCCTTTGGTATCGTCACGCCAGCTCCTATCTGAATATGCCAAGGCCTCACCTGCCCTGAATGGGCCATTGTGAAGTAAATGCCAGCCGGGGGAGTTTGCCCATAACAGAAATGTTCCCATTTTTGGAACTGACATTTTCCACTGAGCTCCCAACCTCACCCACCCCCCCACCACCGCCACCATTCTTCAATATGAGCCTAATCTCTCTCTTTTTCTCTCTCTCGCTCTCGCCCTCTCCACGTTATGGTGGCTGCTGTCTCAATAAAGCCTTGTTCTTCTCTCATTAAGCATGAACCTGTCTGCCGTATTCTCACACACACACACACACACACACACACACACACACACACACACACACACACACCACTTTTCCCCTTCACACACGTTTACCCTCCACTCCCCGGGCCTGCCTGAGCCCGGGATCCGAGCTGGCGTGTTGAGTGATCCCGATGCCGTGTTTAACTTAAGCCTCCCACTGAAGCGCAGCCCAGATTGGAGCCCACAGAGGTGTGGAAAACAGATCTCATCTCGGGGCGTCGCCCCCGCCCAGACATGCCCCCCCCCTTCCCTACCTGCCTCCCGGTCCTACCCGGGCCCCCGGTTCCAGAGCGCCGGACACGCTCTGGCTACCGTCCCCCGACAGAGAGGAAGAGATTCTTGTTGTGGATTAGCCGTCACGCTGCTAGCATTAGCTTAAGCTCCCGCAGCATCAGATAACAGGTGGCGCGGTGGGCCCAGGGGTCTAGCAGCTGGCTGGGGAGGACCGGGGCTAGGGGTATGTGTGTGTGTGTGTGTGCGTGTTTATGCATGGGTGTCTGTCTGTTGGGTGGGTGGGTGGGTGTTTGGGTGGGGGGGGGGGGGGGGTATATAGATGTGTGTGTGTGTGTGTGTGTGTGTGTGTGTGTGCGTGTACAAGCGGGCGGTATGTGTTTTTACCGCTCCGGAGGTAAGCAGAATGGCCCGCTCCTGCCTCAGACCCACGCTCGCCACTTGCAAATGGAGTGCAATGAGTTGTGAAATTTCAACAGGGCCGCTCTGCTGCCTTCCACTGCCCATTTCCATTTGCGGTGGAAGGGGAGACTCGCGAGGGTTCGCAGCTGTCGGCTGTGCGGGCCTCGTGTGTAGTGCCTGTGTGCCTGTGTGTCTGTGTGTGCGTGCGTGTGTGTGTGTGTGTGAGAGACTGTGTTCATCGTGTGAGCACGTGAGGTAGAGGGAGTGAGATAAGAAAAAGAGGGCATTTGCACGCACAGAGCTGGGAATGTGTGTATGTGTGTTTTGAGCATGGCTCCACGTGCGTTGGTGTGTTTATGTGTGTGAGCGGCTGTGTGTGTCTGAGTGAGTGTGTGTGTGTGTGTGTGTTAGTGAGTGTGTGTGTACGTGTGACTGTTTGTGTGTGGGTAAGTATATGTGTGTGTATATATGGGTTTGAGTATGACTGTATGTGTGTAAACATGTGTGTGTGAGTGCGACTGTGTAAACATGTGTGTGTGTGCGCGCGTGTGTCTACATATGTATGTGGCGGCGGCGGCGGCGGCGTGTGTTCGTGGGCAGATGCCGGCTGTCTCTTGCACCAGCGCACAGCGGCGGCTCTCTATCCACACGCCCGCCGCACACCGCCTGCCGCTCGGTGCCTCGGTCCATCGGAGCCGACCCCCCCCCGCTGCTAGGCTAGGCTAGGCTAGGCTAGGCTAGGCTATCGTACACTGAAGGCTGGTGGCGCAGGTGTTACAGGAGCGGTGTAATTAGCAAGTGTTGTGCATCGGAGCCGACCCCCCCCCGCTGCTAGGCTAGGCTAGGCTAGGCTAGGCTAGGCTAGGCTAGGCTAGGCTAGGCTATCGTACACTGAAGGCTGGTGGCGCAGGTGTTACAGGAGCGGTGTAATTAGCAAGTGTTGTGCCACCCAGCTGACGAGCTAATTACAGCAGCCGCCTGTTTTCCCTCTCAATCTGGGAAACCAGTAAACACACATTGTGCTCGTGGTGATGAGCACGCACACACACACACTTGCTAACACACATGCACACACATGCTTACTCACATGCATACTTATTCACACGCATGGATTCACACAAACACTTGCTCACACTCATACTTAGTGTTTTACCGTACATACTAGCGTTAACCCTAAGCCGCAGGAGCGGTAAATTGGAGTTGGTTGTTTCAAAATACCACAAATAAGCTGTGGTTTAAGCCACGTCTTATACCGCATCTTTGCCCACAACACAAATGCCTACATGTACCGCCCCAGTGCTTGCAGGAAACCTTGACGAGACTGTTGAAATAGTACAATAACCGATTGTTAAGTAAGCGTCTATTTATTTTATTTATTCCAGGGACATTGCACACTAATCAACAGTCAAACTCTAAGTGAGCCAGAGTTAGCCTAAGAGGCTAGTTTACATCTGTGAGTATTACCTTATTGGAGATGATGCTGACTCAAGTTTATCGTAAGACCCTGAACTATTCGACCTATTTAGGAAACAAGGCATCTTGTATTCGGCAAGCAATTCATTTAGACGCAAGAGGCTTTGAATTCATGGACTTGTTTCATAGGCCCAGAGCACATTGTCTTCCTTGTTTTAAGTTATAGGTTAGTAAGTTATGTAGGGATGCCAATGTTTATTTCTTTTCACGGTTATGTTTTACTCGCAAGCCTCGATATAATTGAGCATATGGGTTTTTCCTCGTGACGGCATTAGGAACTTCATGTTTCAACACTTGAAAGCAGATCACTGTTAACAGCGCAGATTTCATTTCTTTGAAGTCTTTGTGTTAGCAGAATCTACCTATAAGCCGCTCCGGAGAATAAGCCGCAGCGACAGTTCTGGTTTGTAAAATTGGGATAGAAGAAGTGTCTTTATTTTTCGAAAAACACTGTACTCAAACAGGCATTCTCACAAAAACACACACACACACTTACTCGCACACAAACACACGTACATATTTATTCACACACAAGCAAACGCACACACACAGCCAATCACACACGCAATCACATGAATATGCAAATACAAAAAATACAAACACAAACACCCAAGTTCTAATGTTTTATTAACATGACACATTGGACACTGATATCGACATTTTAGCACTTCTCCCACACACACACACGTGCACGCACACATAACAGCTGTCATCCAGCCCGAAGTAAACAAGTCCAGCCCAGCCCACTCCACCAGAACAATGGCCTGTATTTTTCCAACACATTCAACACCAGTTGGCAAACTTTGGATGGGTTGGGGACGTATCGGGCCTCTCAAGCATCCACTAAACCATTAACATCCTCGAGGGGGAGGAGGGCTCCATGGGGGGGGAGTCCTTCTCTCTCTCCCCATCTCTATCTCTCTCGCCCCCCCCCATCTTTCCATCAGCAAGACTCATCCTCATCCTACTCATCTCATTCCCAGTTGACGTTTGGGGCCGTGAAGCATTGGAAGCAGTTGTGGCGAGGTGACTCACTTCCTGTCTCGTTTTGTTCCCCCCCCCCCCCCCCAACAGGAAGCGTCCGTCCCCCTTACCGAAGGATGACCAATCAGGCGGAGTCAAGGACTCCCTCCTGGCCAACTCTTCGGACCCGGTGGAGCTGCGGAGACTCAACTACCAGACCACAGGTATGCTGCCACCTCCACCAGGGTCTGTTTCCTCCCGTTGTTTATCGCTACCCAGTGCCCATGTGCAAAGGAGCTGCTTCTCGTTAGCTCACAGCAGGGGGCTTGCGTTTGACTACTGGACAGCACCCATGGGAGTGCGGGGGGGGGGGGGGGGGGGGGGGGGGGGGGGGGGTGTGTGTGTGTTTTCAACGTGGATGGGGGGGCTAAAAATAAAATGTGAGCGAGACGTTTTTTCCCCCTGAGAGTGATAAAGGTTTTGAGTACGTTTTTAATCTTTTTCTTCCTGGCACCCATAGAGAATGCATTGTTTTTACCTCCATTTTAAAAACTCTGTCCTTTACAGTCTTGACTACTGCAGGTTACTCATCATCTGTAAAAAATATTCCGTGACATCCTTTGTTGGCTTGTTTTTTGCCCTGCGAGGAAACTTCTTTATTTGGGGTTTCTCGGGAGAGAACGAGTGTCTCAGTTTCCCTTTGTCTTTTTGTTGTTAACTGTCGGATATCTTTCTCTCAATTGACAATACATAATTTGAACTCACCCTGACCCGCAAAGCCTGCTGTCCTTTGTTTGGGAAATAAAATACCGACATCCAATTATGGTTGGAGTTCATGAAATCCTCCCAGGGCTTTGTGGCCAAGCAGAGAAAGGAAGGAGAAAAGAATAGGAAAGTATGTCGAAGGTTTCGGCAGAAAGGTGTGCATGTGTGCTGTATGGAAATGCGCACCATGTCACTCTTCTCTTCTCAGATTGAACCCCTAACTAGCCCCTAGCATCCAGCCTGTGTGTGTGTGTGTGTGTGTGTGTGTGTGTGTGTGTGTGTGTGTGTGTGTGTGTGTGTGTGTGTGTGTGTGTGTGTGTGTGTGTGTGTGTGTGTGTGTGTGTGTGTGTGTGAAAGTTTGCGCGAGTGTATTTGGGGCTACAGAGAAGAATGATCAAGCAAACAGCAGGCGTGACCGCTGGAGGTGTAGAAATTGTTTGTGTTTGTATGGATGGGTGAGGCAGCGAGAGGGGGGGGGGGGGGGGGTGTAACTAGTGTAGCTTCCATTGGAGAGCAGTCCCTGAAGCCGAACACAGTGGAGAGGGGGGTAGGGGAGAGGGTGATGCCTTAGCATCAGCCTTCTACCTCTCTTCCACCCTCCCCTCCCCACTGCTCCCTTCATCTCCCCTCCGCCTCATGTCTCCCCTCCTCCTCCCCCCCCCATCTCCCTTTTAAAAGTAATGACTCCTGTTGCCTCAGATGTCGAGGTGAGCTGGGTGGAGGGGGAACACAGGGGCTGAGAGAAAATGTCAACCCTTTTTGTGTGTGTGCGTGTGCTGTGTGCGTGCGTGTGTAAGTGTGTTTGTCTCCTGCCTCCTATCTCCACAGAGAAATTAGGAGTGAATCCCCTCAACCCCCTCTCTACTCCTCTCTCTCTGTCTCCCACTTTCCCTCCCGGCGTGTGTGATCTCCCTCTCTCTCTCTCTCTCTCTTTCTCTTTCTCTTTCTCTCTCTCTCTCTCTTTCTTTATTTTCTAACCCTTTACCCCGGCCGTCCTTTTTAGCGTTGCTTGTTATGCCTCCCAACGACTAGAGTAGTGATTATCAAAATCACAGAGTGTCTGCCAGCCTCCATTAAAAAAAATAAAAATAAAAAATCCACCAGGCTACCAAGGTAGCGCCGGAGGTAGCGCATATCGAAAGCCTGCGTTGCCTCTTCATTCTATCTAGCTATTTGCTGCTCTCTCTCGCTCTTGCTCCACCCAACCCAACCCCCCCTCTATTTTTCTCCCCCCCCCCCCCTATAGCTCTCTCTCGCTCTCCCTCTCTCTCTTTCTCTCTCCCTCCCTCTCTCTGAGCTCTAAGCACCAGGGATTTTTTATTTGGCCTTGATTTTCTTTCATGTTCTGACTGGTTTTACCGGACCCCAGCTGATTGGTGTATAATTCCCAACCAGACCTCGGCTCGACCTGTGAGGCTGCATGTGGAAGCCCGACTATCAATAGAGATGTGTTGTAAGTGTGTGTGTGTATGTGTGAGTGACACGCACACAACAGCGATAATCACCGTTTGGAGTGGATGCCTTGTGCTTTTACTGCTCGCCCTCTGGACTTTGCTTATGTGTCTATGTGTGTGTGTGTGTAGGTATATAAATAATATGAGTATTAGTATAACCAAGTCCTTGTACTGTTGTTGGACTGGGTCCGAGGGTCCGATAGTGATGATGACTCTGATCCGGTCCCTCTTGGACAGAGAACCGCTAAGTCATTGCACCCAAAGTGGCTTCCCACCACTACTACTACTTCCCTACCTCTTGGCTATCAGAGACCTCTCTGTGGCAGCCCGGCTGAGTCTCTTAGATCTTCACTCTTCCTCTTCCTCTTCCCTCTTCCCCTCTGTTAACATCCTCTCTCTTTTCTCCCCCTTCCCCGGTGGGAAAACTGTCTCCCCCCCTTTTTCTCCGCAGGTCCGAGTTCTCACCACAGCCCCAACACTCCAAGTTAGTCTGCTCCCTCTCCCGATGTGTACCCCCCCCCCCCCCCCCCCCCCCCCTTCCCCCCCCCACACACACACACACACACACACACACACACACACACACACACACGGCGCCCCCCCTCTCTCTTGCTCTGCCACATTATATGTCTTGGTGTTGCTCCCACCCTCGTTGGTGCAATCTGTTTGACAGACATTTCATCCCCACAAGCTCGGTGATGTTGTTGTTACTGCAGCAGCTCTGAGCTCTGTCACTCTCTGGGGATCATAACAGCCATATATATATATATACATATATAAATATTTACATCAAAACATATACCATTATTTTTATTTTTTATTTAATGCATCTGGTCTATATTGCCCAAGGACTTCCTTCTTGGCTAGCCATTAGCGCCGGCTTAGATTAGCCGCGCGCTATACGTGCTCACACTTCATTTCCATAACAACCCGGCTATAAAACACCTGGCTGAGCGCAGGACACGCGCCCCTGCCCGCCCCCCACTCCGGCCATACACACCCCTGACGCACAGCGCGCACACCTATAGAGCGATGGGCGATATAACCATTGTGCGCCGGTGTTACATTAGTCTAATTGGTGCGGTCTCGTCTTGTGCAGCGGCCGTGGTACCAGCCATTAGCGCTTAGCGTAGCAGCAATAATGAGCTTGTAGCAGGGCAGCTCGTCCGGGAACTCGACCTATTACTTCACAGATACGCTTGGCCAAATATCACTGGGGGGGCGGGGGGAGGGCGAAGAAAAGGCAGACTAATTGCATGTAGAAAGTGCATATCTGTGATGTATGCGCAACTTTCAAACGTGTGTGTACTGGGGTAGTGTGTGTGTTCGGGGGCTTGGGATTTTAAGGCATCTCGACGCATATCGGTACAGTTGGAATGTTCCGGAAGGAGGCGAGGTTCCCTGAAAGCCAGTTAAGCGCAGAGCCGTGCCGAGTTCACAGGCACAGGGGGGAATTTGTGCCGGTAGATTAGCGATAAATCGTCCAATAACCCGGCGATGAGAAAACGGGGGGTTAGGGTTTGGGTGGGGGTTGGTTTGAGTTTAATCCAGTCCCCGGTGCCTAAGGCTGGGGGCACAAGATAGTTTGTTGTAGACGAAGACGCTTTCAAAGGTAATGCATTTTGGCCGGTGACCGTAGTCCGTTATATTATTCTTTTGAATCATTTTTTTTTTAACTCCCCAGCAAGTGACAGGGTGAGGGATCCGTAGAGACGAGCAGGTCCTCCTGATCTCTACCTATTTCCCTGAGCTCTAGGGAAATTCTGTTTTCCTATTTTCCTGATCCCCACACACTGCCGGCCGGCAGTGGAGTCAAGGAGATGTCTGCTTCTCATCCTCCCTCCTCACTTCCTTCCTTCCTTCCTTCTTTCCAGGAGCATGCTCACTTGGTCACCCATGATCATCACTGTGGCGACCGCACATGCCGTCCTCCACCCCCACCTCCTCCACTCTCTCACACACACACACACACACACACACACACACACACACACACTCACACTGGCACGCAATGAGCATGATGATGTCATCACCAAGTGTCACCAACGTGGTTCAAGAGTTTCCTATCTCCGAATTTTTGGAAACTCTTGATCTTTTTCATTTAATGTTTGATTTATATATTTTTTTTATTATCTCCCTCTCACTCTTTCGTTCTCTCTCTCACCATTGTCGACCACGGCTCACTCTCCATGGCAGCCGTCACCCAGCAGCAGCTTTCTCTCACCCCCCCCTCGCCCATTGAGGAAATGTTGTGTTTATGTTTTAAATGTGACTCTGTGTCGGTGTGGGCATGTTGACTGTTCATAGAAGGAAGCAAAAAGAACAACTGTAACATCGCACTCACCTTTATTTTGTCTTCTCTCTCTCTATCCCCCTCTGTCTCGCTCTCTCTGTATCTCTCTCACTCTCTCGCTCTCTTTCTTTCTATCTATCTATCTATCTATCTATCTATCTATCTATCTATCTATCTATCTATCTATCTATCTATCTATCTATCTATCTATCTCTCTATTTTTCTTTCCCCTCCCTCCTCCTCCTCCTCCTCCTCCTCTGTCGCCTCCCCCAGGGATGAGGGAGCACCCGCCCATCTCCGTCAGCGACCTGGCCGACCACATCGAGCGTCTCAAGGCCAACGACGGCCTGCGCTTCTCTCAGGAGTACGAGGTGAGCGCGGTGTTCGCCGGTGTCCATCCACACAGTCCACCCCCCCCACCGATAAGGGGGGTCCGTATCACGAAGTGACCATCTCGAGGACTGAGAAGGTTTTATCATTTTTTTTCCGTAGCTTTTATATATATTTGCGCAATTAAATTGACGGTGTGTCAGAACACTCGGCCTTGGACGACCTAACCTCGCTCCCTCCCTTCATTTTCTTATCAACGTCGTGTGTGTGTGTGTGTGTGTGTGTGTGTGTGTGTGTGTGTGTGTGTGTGTGTGTGTGTGTGTGTGTGTGTGTGTGTGTGTGTGTGTGTGTGTGTGTGTGTGTGTGTGTGTACGACCTGGCGCTAGGAAGGTAGTCTGGAAAACACCCCAGCTCAGGCCCTCACATCATGATGGGCTTTGCACAAACCCACCAATTAACTTCACGTTAAAATGACGTATGGGTTAGCCGTAGCCCCCTATACATCGCTCACCCCATACAGGCGAGGAGATGACGTCAGTGAGGGTTCGAACCCGGGGAACTGGGAGAAACGTGTTTTTTTTCTGCCCAATTACAGGGAATATCTCTCTGATCGCGGCACGATCCTGTGTGCGCGCAGTCTAAAGGATGATTCCCTCCACTCCTTCTCAAGCCCTTTATATCCCATCAGTACAGTATGCGGGGGCGGGCCCCCTATTTAAGCATTTGGGTTGGATTCCTCTCTATATTCTTTTACGGAAAACTACCGGGTGGCTAGTCGCCGCAGTAATCTGCCTGTGTGTGTCCGCGTCTTCCCAGTCGATTGTTATTTTTCGCAGGCGGTCTTTCGCGATACTACTCGGCGAAGGGATTATCTCTCGTCAGTGTTCTCTCTCTACCGCGCGCGTGCCGGGGAAAAACAGAGCACGGCGGAAGGAGAGGAGGGTGCATTTGCATTTAAAGTGGCACATTTTTGCATAAAAAAGGATTGCCGTAAGCCCGAACAAGAGGTTAGTTGGCTGTGAGACTATCCGAGGAAATGGGGAAGGAGAGGGGCATCTTTGAATACAGAAAAACACAAGGCGCCTCCCCCCCCGCCTCCCCGACTCACCCCCCTCACCCCTCTCTCCTTGTTCCATCTGTCCTCCCTAATCGCCCTCGTTCCTCACTCCCATGCGCTAAAATGAGACTGTCACAATCCCAATTTATTTTCCTTTTTTACCCCCCCTTCCCCTCGCCTAAGCACCCTTATTTATTTATTTTTCTTTCCCCCCCCTCAACCCCAACTCATTACGTTGATCCCCTTGTCCCCTGGCCCCGCAGCCCCTCCTAGACTGTGTCGAGCCGCGGTTAACACGGCCCACCCATCCTGCGTGGGCCTTGCCATGTCCACTTACCCCGTCCTCAGCGCCCGGAGGCAAAACCAAAGCAGACCCATCGCATCCTCCACCACCGCGTCACCGTCACCCCCTGCCCTTGCGTCCCCTCTGCATCGCCCCCCCCCCCCCCCCCCCAAACAGATGGCAGGCGGCTTCTCGTGTGAGCGTGGCGCGGCTGCTCAGGGCGCTGTTTCTGTCACCGTCACTTTCCCCAGATGCTCTCGCCCGAGCCCCCCTTCCCTCCCTCCCCCATCCCCCCCTCCCCCCCTCCCCTGCCACCATCACCATCGCTCCGTTGACTTTACTTCAAGTCAGACAGTTTGGAGCGATCACAGCCGCCCACCATGTCGTCCCCCCACAGACGCACACGCACACACACGCGCATTCCAACAGGTGTATCAGCACAGCACCCCCTCCCTCAGCGCCTCCTCTCTCTCTCTCCCCCCCCCCCCCCCTGGTGTTCTTCACTCCTGCAGGATAACAAGCGGTTGCGTGTCGGCGCGGACACCTCCCTCTCTGCTGTCCTTTTCCTTCAGTTTGTTTGTTTTCATTACGGTGCGGGAGTGACGGAGACAGCACTCCTAAAGCCCGTGTGTAGCGACCGCCATTATGTCCAATCAAAAAGTGCCCCTTCCAGCACGTCAGCTCAAATAGCGAAGGCCCTACTTTTTCTTTATTTAATTGATTTGCTTTGTCTGTGTGTCTCTTCCGTCCCCCCCCCCCCCCCCCTCCTCCCCCCTCTACCTCCCTCGTTGGCCAGCACTCGTCAGTTGGCGGCGCCCTGTCGTCTGCGTAACGCCCTCTCAAACCGCGGTGACGTGTTTTGACTGCAAATGGAATCTTTTCCCCCCGTAAAAAATTGGCGCGGCGCCGACGGGAGAAATTGGCAGTGTGGCAGTAGTGTGGCGGGCTCATCAGTGACAATGCGGACCCCCCACTCTCCCTCCCTCCCTCCCTCCCCGCCCCTCAATGGTCCAAATGACAATACTACTCACTGCATAGTAACATCATTTTTTATTTATTTCAGGGGGGGGGGGGGGGGGGGGGGGGGGGGGTGCTTTGTAAACACACAGCCCAAAAAAAGAAAGCGCCACCGATGGGTCAACAAACGTTTGCTTTTTATCCCCTCTGAATATGACAACTCGGCTCGGGCGGATATTAGTTATGTTTCTTTAATACCCTGATTAGGGCGGTAATTGAAAGGTGGTGCTATCTAAATGGGCAAAAGGGGCCTCATGACAATCCACATTAATGCAGTACAGGTATTGCAAAAGAAAAAGGCTGATATATTGTCAGGCTAAGGCATAATGGAATTGAATATGAGCTCTGTGCTGTGTGCTTAATATGCCTAATTTAGCACACGCAAGGCCGAATCCTCAGGCTGAATGTATTAGTGGTTTTGTCCTGTAAGTAAAACACTGCAGACAAGTTGATAGACAAGGCTCACATTTAAGTGTGGCTCTCTCTCTCTCTCTCGCTCTTTCTCTCCATCTCTCTCTCCCACTCTCTCTCTGTCTCTCTCCATCTCTTGCTCTCTCTCTATCTCTCTGTCTCTCCATCTCTCTCTCCCACTCTCCCACTCTCTCTCTCTCTCTCTGTCTGTCCATCTCTCTCTCCCACTCTCTCTCTCTCTCTCCCACTCTCTCTCTCCCTCTCTCTCTCTCTCTCTCTCTCTGTCCCTCCATCTCTCTCTCTCTCTCTCTCTCTTTTTCTCTCTGTCTCTCTCTCTCACCAATCTGACTCTCTCTCTCTCCCCGTCTTGGTGAAGGCAAAAGGCTCGGGGGGGAGGGGGGTGAGGTTTGGGGGAGTCTGACGGACACGGTTACATCGCAGAGGTGGGGCGGGGGGGGGCACGGGGGGGGCACCGGGTCGATGCGGAATAACAAGAGCCTCGGTGACATTATCGAGCCCAGAGGGGCCTCGTCACATATCTCTCGCCTAGCAGGATCAATACGGCCCACAGCCCACTGTCACCGGCCCCTCTCCCAGGCAGACACTGGGAGCGGGGCTCGGGTGAACCGGCCCTCCTGGGGGGAGGGGGGAGGGAGGGGGACAGAAATGGAAGATTATGGAAGGAGAGGAGTAGGAAGGGGGAGCAATAAGGGTTACAGTAAGTAATCGTACGTACGGCTGCCCAGAACTGGGTAATTGAATACTGCTGCCCATGGGGGGAGGAGAGGAGAGGGGGGGGGGAGGAGAGGGGAGGGGGTGGGGTGGGTGGGTGGGTGGGGTATGTCTCTGATTGCCTGCAGGCTTCGACTAAAGCTTTCTCGAGCGCCCCCATTAAATCCCAACATTTTCATCAATGTGTCTGGCCCTATTCTTCCCTTTCCCTCGTCCTGAATGGTATTCACACCGTCTGAGCCCCTTTCCCCTTTGCTCCATCCCTCAATCTGTATGCACTGTTGGTCTCACCAATCTCCCTCTCTCTCCGTCTCGCTCTCTCAGTCCATCGATCCGGGCCAGCAGTTTACCTGGGAGAACTCCAACATGGAGGTAAACAAGCCAAAGAACCGCTACGCCAACGTCATCGCCTACGACCACTCCCGCGTGGTTCTGACCTCCGTGGACGGTGAGTGCCCTGATGAAAACACCCCCTTGACCACATCCTAACCCCCCCCCCCCCCCCCCCGCCCCCCCCCCCATCATCAATCACCTGCTACCTGATTATGTAGTCACGTCTTGATAGGGCACTGTGAGTACACTTTTCCATACATCTACTTGGGTTAATGTTGAAATACATAATGTTTATATTACAAAGTTACAGTGACAGTTTTATGAGAAACCTCCTCCAGGGGCTGGCCCATGAGGCCTGGTCTTTCCTAATTAATTTGAGCCTGCATCAACACTGTGTGACCCCCCCCCACGCTCCACTAAAGCTCCAGGACACTCACTGAGCTTGGCAGTCATAGGCTCTTTTAATCAGACTCTCTTTTTACAAGCCGTGCGGCCCAAATTGTAACCCGGGCGCTGTCTCTCCCGGTCACAGCCGTTCCGGGCAGCGACTACATCAACTCCAACTACATCGACGGCTACAGGAAGCAGAACGCCTACATCGCCACTCAGGGCCCGCTGCCTGAGACGCTGAGCGACTTCTGGAGGATGGTGTGGGAGCAGCGGTCCAACACCATCGTCATGATGACCAGACTGGAGGAGAAGTCACGGGTGAGGAGAGGGGGGCCAACGCCACCCCGAAAGCTCACTTATCAGAGCTAACGGCTAACGTTATAGCGCTCATTTATAAAGTAATGGAGCGAAGCGCTAACTCGAGCTAACTAGTAGAGCTAATGTCTAACGCATAGCGCTAATATCTTATTAGAAAGCTCTGAAGCGCTATAGTGTGGTGCTAAGAGCTAACTTATAGGTCCAATCGCAAATCTATAATGCTAAGAGCTATCTTGTAGAGTTAAGTGCTAACTCATACCACTAAGAGCTGACTTGTAAAGTTCAGAGGGCATTTCTAATGGGTTGGTGTCTCTTTGATCGGCAAGCTGGTTTCTGGTCATCGTTTCCTGTAAAACATTGATTCTTGTAAATAGACACCCGCACATGCATGCATGCACACCCAAAACCAACCACAGAGAACAGATAATGTGGGTAGTTTAGTGCAAGTGAGGAGAAATATGTCGTCATCCTCGTCTCATTACTCCATTGCCTATTGTGTAAGCTATTTCAGGTCAGCTGTAATATATTTATTTCGAAAAAAGCTGTTAACATAATACAGCAAGAATCAGGCGCATTAGATCTTTTCATAATATATATCTGTATAAACACTAATTGTTGTTTTGGGGACGAGGTGCTTTCTTTATTATTGTGTTAATTATTGTATCGACCGTGGTCTCGCAGTTACCCCCCCACCCCCCCCCCCCCCCCCCCCCTCCCAAAAGGCACGGGGGCAACGTAACGAGTGCATGTGGAGATTGGGGTGCGCAGCAGGCTCCCATTTCCATTCAATTTTCTCCAAAATCCGCTGCTCATATTTTCTCTGGGAATAATTTGTAGCCGTGAAGCCCTGCCAATATGTGCTGGTTCATTAGTGTGGGCATGTGTAGCTCTAATGGAAAGTGGATCCCCAGACCCGGGGAACTGAAAATACCACAGGTTAAGGAATTAATTGAAACGTAGTCCGGGAATTGAACAGGCCACGAGCTGAATGCGAGATATCCAATTTGGAGCCCGAAATGTGCCATTACCTGAAGTTC